>NW_023330703.1:0-58370 GCF_011100685.1 Canis lupus familiaris | reverse complement strand
GGTGAATCTGGTCCTTACCTGGTCCTCACCCGGAACTGGTAACTCCGGTCATCATCTGGGAATCTCCTGGACCTTGTGAATCTGGTCCCCATCTGGGCCTCCCCAGTCCTGGCGACTTTGTTCCCCACCTGGACCTGATTGCTGTGGACTCCTTCTTGGCCTCACCTGGAACTAGTTACTCTGATCCTAAGTGGGCCTCACATAAATCTGCTGAATCTGGTCTTAACCTGTGGACCATTATGACCTGGATACTCTGTTCCACATCTGAGCCTCACCTGGACATGATGACTCTGGAACCACTCTGGGCCTCACCCTGACCTTGTGACTCTGGTCCCCATTAGGATGTAACCTGGACCAGGGATTCTGGTACCCCTCTAGGCCTCAACCAGATCTGGTGACTCTGGTCCTCAACTGGGACTCACCTGGACTTAGAGAATATGCTCCATCTTGGCCTCATTTGGACCTGGTGACTCTGGTCCCTACCTGGGCATCATCGGACATGGTTCTACTACATGGCCTGCAGGTTGGCCTCACCTGGAACTGGTGAGTGGGATTGCCACCTGGGGCTCACCCATACCTGGTGACTCAGGTCCCCATGTCGGCCTCTTGGACCTGGTGATTCTGGTCCTTACCTGGTCCTCTCCCAACCTGGGGTCTCTGGTCATCACCTGGGCCTCACCTGGACAAGGTGAATCTTGTCCCCATCTGGGCCTCACCCAGTCCTGTTTACTTTGTTCCGCACCTGGACCTGATTGCTGTGGACTCTTTCTTTGCCTCACCTGGAACTGGTGACTCTGATCCTATCTGCGTGTCACCCAGATCTGGTGACTCTGGTCCTCATCTGGGCATCATTGGTACCTGGTGAGTCTGTTCCCACACCTGAGCCTCACCTGGACATGATGACTCTGGAACCTTCTGGGCCTCACACCTGACCTGGTGACTCTGATTCCATCTGGATATCCACCTTGACCAGGTGATTCTGGTACCCCTCTGGGCCTCACCAGATCTGGTGACCCTGGTCCTCAACTGGGCCTCACCTGGACCTAGTGAATTTGCTCGATCTGGGCCTCATTTGGACCTGGTGACTCTGTCCCTACCTGGGCATCATCGGGACATGGTTCCACTTCATGGCCTTGCAGGTTGGCCTCACCTGGACCTGGTAACTCTGTCCTGCTACATGGGAATCATCGGGACACGGTTCCTATGCATGGCCCGAAGGATGGCCTCTCCTGGACCTGTGAGTGTGGTTGCCATCTGTGCATCACCCATACCTGGGGACACAGGTACCCCACTTGGGCCTCACTTGGACCTGGTGAATCTGGTCCTTACCTGGTCCTCAGCCGGAACTGGTAACTCTTGTCCCACCTGGGAATCACCTGGACCTGGTGAATCTGGTCCCCATCTGGGCCTCAGCCAGTCCTGGTGACTTTGTTCCCCACCTGGACCTGATTGCTGTGGACTCCTTCTTGGCGTCACCTGGAACTGGTGACTCTGATCCTAACTGGACCTCAACCAATCTGGTGACTCTGGTCCTCACCTGGGGACCATTATGACCTGGATATTCTGTTCCACACCTGAGCCTCACCTGGACATGATAACTTTGCTCCACACTTGGGTCTCAAATGGTTGATGACTCTGGTCCCCCTCCTAGGCGTCAATCTGGACTTGGTGACTGTCGTCCCCACCTGGGCCTCACCTGGACCTGGTGAGTGTGGACCCACATGGGCCTCACCTGGACGTGGTGACTCAGCCCCTCATATGGGCTTCATGGGACCTGGTTTCTCAGTTCCACATCGGGGCCTCACCTGGACCTAGTGATTCACGTCCCCCTGTGGGCCTCACCCTGAAGTGGTGACTCTGGTCCCCACCTGGATATCACCAGAACATGGTGACTCTGGGCCCCCTCTGGGACTCAACTGGACCTGGGGAAAGTGGTCCTCAACTGGGCCTCACACGACTTGGTGAATCTACTCCTCACTTAGGCCTCGTCTGGACCTTGTGACTCTTTTCCCACCTGGCATCAATGGGACATGGTTAATCTGTTCCCCACCTGGGCGTCACCTGGATATGATAAGTTTACTCCACACTTTGGCCTCAATTGGTCCTGATGACTCTGGACCCACAACTAGGCCTCAATCTGGAACTGATGACTGTGGTCCCCATCAGGGTCTCACCTGGACCTGGTGACTCTCGTTCCCACATGAACAACACTTGGACCTGGTGACTGTGGTGTTCTTGTAGACTCACATTTACCTAGTGAAACAGGTCCCCACTAGGGCCTCACCTGGATCTGGTGACTCTGGCCTGCAGTTTGGCCTCACCTGGACTGGTGAGTGGGGATGCCACCTGGGCCTCACCCATACCTGGTGACTCAGGTCCCCACGTGGGCCTCTTGGCCCTGGTGAATCTGGTCCTTACCTGGTCCTCTCCCAGTCCCGGGGACTCTGGGAACCACCTGGGTCTCACGTTGACCTGGTGAATCTGGTCCCCATCTGGGCCTCACGCAGTCCTGGTGACTTTGTTCCCCACCTGGGCCTGATTGCTGTGGACTCATTCTTGGCCTCACCTGGAACTGGTGACTCTGATACTATCTGCGCGTCACCGAGATCTGGTGACTCTGGTCCTACCCTGGGCATCATTGGAACCTGTTGACTCTGTTCCACACCTGAGCCTCACCTGGACATGATGACTCTGGAAACGCTCTGTGTCTCACCCTGACCTGGTGACTCTGGTCTCCATCTGGATTTCACCTGGACCAGGTGATTCGGGTACCCCTCTAGGACTCAACCAGATCTGGTGACTCTGGTCCTCAACTGGGCCTCACTGGGACCTAGTAAATATGCTCCCCAACTGTGCCTCATCTGGACCTGGTGACTCTGGTTCTACCTGGGCATCATTGGGACACGGTTACTGCATTCCGCACTGGGACTGACCTGATCCTGGTAACTCTGGTCCTGATTTGGCCTCTTCTGTACCAGGTGACTCTGGGTCCACCTTCGGTTCACCGGTTACTGGTGACTCTAATCCTAAGCATGGCCTCAACTGACCTGGTGACTGTGGTTCCCATCGGGACCTCACCTGGACCTCGTGACTCTGGTCCAACCTGGGCCTCACCAGGACCTGGTGTCTCTGGTTCCCAGCTGGGTAGCATCAGGATCCGGTTACACTGTTCACTAACAGTGACCCAGCCGGACCTATTAACTCTGGTCTTCACCTGGGCCACACCTGGACATGGTGACACTGGTTCCCACCTGGGTCTCACCTGGACATGGTGAGTCGGATCCACAACTGGTCCTACCCTGTAAATGGTGATTCTCGTTCCCACATGGACATCATGTGGACCTTGTGGCTGCAGTGTTTCTAGCTTCTCATGTACCTCGTGACTCTGGTCCCCACCAGGGACTCACCGGGACCTGTTGAGTGTGGTTGCCACCTGCACCTCACCTGGAGCTGGTGATTCTGGTCTGCACCCGAGACTACCCTGGATCTGCTGACTGCGGTCCCCACCTGGGCTTCACCTGGATTTGGGGATTCCGGTCCCCATCTGGGCCTCACCTGGCCGTGTTGACCATGGTCCTCAACTGGGCAAAATTGGGACTCAGTGAATGTGTTCCACAACTGGACCTCACCTGGATCATGTGACTCTGGTCCCCCTCTGGGTCTCACCGTGCCCTAGTGACTGTGAACCCACTTTGGCCTGACTTGGACCTGCTGACACTGGTTGCCACCTGCGCCTGACCTCGAACTGTTGACTCTGGTTCTTTCAAGGGCCTCCCCTGTACCTGGTGATCCTGGTCCCCACCTGGGCCTCACCTGGACGTGGTGACTCTCGTTACCACCGGGGACTCACCTGGACCTGCTTACTGTGTTCCACACCTGGGTCTCAAGTGAACCTGTTGACCAAGGTCCCCAAGCCGGCCTCACATGGACCTGTTGCCTCTGATCCCCACTGGGGCCTCACGTGTACCTGGTAACTTGGTCCTCACCTGGGCCTCATCTGGATCTAGTGACTCTGGAACCCACCTGGACCTCTCCTGGACCTGGTGACTCTCTTTCCAACATGGACCTCACCTGGATCTGGTGACTCTGGTCCTCAGTTTGGCCTCACCTGGACCTGGTGTCTCTCGTCCCCACTTTGACTTAACTCAGAACTGCTGAATCTTGCCCCACCTAGGCCGCACCCAGACCTGGTGACTCTTGTCCCAAGCTATGCCTCAATTCGACCTGATGAATCCGGTCCTCACGTGGGCCTCACATGGACCTGGGACAGAGCTGGATAGAGTAGTTCTGGTTCCCACAAGGGGCTCACCTGATACTGGTGACTGTGGTCTTATTCTATGTCTCACCAGGACCTAGTGATTCTGTTCCCATCTGGGCCTGCATATCCGTAGTGATTCTGGTCCTTATCCAGGCATCATTCGGAACTGGATACTCTATTCCACACCTGGGCCTCACTTTGACCAGGGATCTCTGGTCCCATTCTGGCCCTCAAACTAAACTGGTTACTCTATTTCCCCCTCTGGGCCTCACCCTTAGCTGGTGACTCTGGTCACCCCTTGGGCTTCACATGGTCCTGGTGAATCTGGTCCTTAGCTGGTCCGCATCTGGATGTGCTGACTGGTTGCCACCTCAGCCTCACCTGGTCTTGGTGAATCATGTTGCCACCTGCGCCTCACCTGGACCTTGTGTCTGTGGCCCACCTGGACCTCACCTGGATCTGGTGGCTCTGGTTTTTATATGGGGCTCTCCTGGACCTGGTTCCTGTGGTTTCCATCTGGCCTCACCTGGAAAACAATGACTCTGATCCATATTTGGGCCTCTCCTGGACCTGTTGAATCTGGTCCTCACCTGGGCATCATTGGGACCTGGATACTGCTCTTATATACCTGGGCCTCACCAAGACCTGGTGACTGTGGTCGCACCTGGGCCTCACCTGGACGAGGTCACTGGTTCCCACAGGGCCCTCACCTGGACCTGGTGACTCAGGTCCTCATATGGGCATCATGGGACCTGGTTTCTCAGTTCCACATCGGGGCCTCACCTGGACCTAGTGATTTTCGTCCCCCTCTGGACCTCACTCCGACGTGCTGACTCTGGTCCCCACCTGGATATCACCAGAACCGGTGACTCTGCTCCCCCTTGGGACTCACCCGGAGCTGGGGACACTGGTCCTCAGCTTGGCCTCATCAGGATCTGGTGAATCTACTCCTCACTTAGGCCTCGTCTGGACCTTGTGACTCTTTTCCCACCTGGCATCAATGGGACATGGTTACTCTGTTCCCCACCTGGGCCTCACCTGGACGTGATAACTTTGCTACACACTTTGGCCTCAACTGGTCCTGATGACTCTGGTCCCCCCACCTAGGCCTCAATCTGGAACTGGTGACTCTGGTCTCCACCTGGGTCTCACCTGGACCTGGTGACTCTCGTTCCCACATGAACCACACCTGGACCTGGTGACTGTGGTGTTCTTGTAGACTCACATTTACCTGGTGACTCCGGTCCCCACTAGGGACTCACCTTGATCTGGTGACTCTGGCCTGCAGGTTGGCCTCACCTGGACCTGGTGAGTGGGGTTGCCACCTAGGACTCACCCATACCTGGTGACTCAGGTCCCCACGTGTGCCTCTTGGACCTGGTGAATCTGGTCCTTACCTGGTCCTCTCCCAGACCCGGGGACTCTGTTCCCCACCTGGGCCTCACCTGGACCTGGTGAATCTGGTCCCCATCTGGGCCTCACGCAGTCCTGGTGAGTTTGTTCCCCACCTGGACCTGATTGCTGTGGACTCCTTCTTGGCCTCACCTGGAACTCGTGACTCTGATCCTATATGCGCGTCACCCAGACCTGGGTACTCTGGTTCTCACGTGGGCATCATTGGTACCTGGTGAGACTGTTCCACACCTGAACCTCACCTGCACTTGATGACTCTGGAACCACTCTGGGCCTCACCCTGACCTGGTGACTCTGGTCCCCATCTGGATGTCACTTGGACCAGGTGATTCTGGTACCCCTCTAGTCCTCAACCAGATCTGGTGACTCTGGTCCTCAACTGGGCCTCACCTGGACTTAGTCAATATGCTCCAACTGGGCCTCATTTGGACCTGGTGACTCTGTTTCTCCCTGGGCATCATCGGGACATGGTTACTCTATACCCACTTGGAGTGACCTGATCCTGATAACTCTGGTCCTGATTTTGGTCTCTTCTGTACCAGGTGACTCTGGCTCCACCTGGGCCTCACCTGTAACTGGTGACTATGATCCTAAGCATGGCCTCACCTGACCTGGTGACTGTGGTTCCCATTGGGACCTCACCTGGACCTCATGTCTCTGGTCCCACTTGGGCCTCACCAGGACCTGGTGTCTCTGCTACCCACCTGGGTAGCATCAGGATATTGTTACACTGTTCACTAACAGTGACCCAGCCGGACCTATTAACTCTGGTCTTCACCTGGGCCACACCTGGACATGGTGACACTGTTTCCCACCTGGGTCTCACCTGGACATGGTGAGTGGGATCCCCACCTGGTCCTCACGTATAACTGGTGATTCTCGTTCCCACATGGAGATCATGTGGACCTGTTGGCCGCAGTATTTCTAGCATCTTTTTTTTAATTTTTATTTATTTATGATAGTCACAGAGAGAGAGAGAGGCAGAGACACAGGCAGAGGGAGAAGCAGGCTCCATGCACCGGGAGCCCGACCTGGGATTCGATCCCGGGTCTCCAGGATCGCTCCCTGGGCCAAAGGCAGGCGCCAAACCGCTGCGCCACCCAGGGATCCCATGTGTTTCTAGCTTCTCATGTACCTCGTGACTCTGGTCCCCACCAGTGCCTCACCGGGACCTGGTGAGTTTGGTTGCCACCTGCACCACACCTGGACCTGGTGATTCTGGTCTGCACCTGAGACTACCCTGGATCTTGTGACTGTGGTCCCCACCTGGGCTTCACCTGGATTTCGGGACTCCGGTCCCCATCTGGGCCTCACCTGGCCCTGTTGACCATGGTCCTCAACTGGGCAAAATTGTGACCCATTGACTGTGTTCCACAACTGGACCTCACATGGACCAGGTGACTCTGGTCCCCCTCTGGGTCTCACCGTGCCCTAGTGCCTGTGAACCCCACTTTGGCCTGACTTCGACCTGCTGAACCTGGTTGCCTCCTGCCCCTGACCTCGAAGTGTTGACTCTGGTTCTTTCAAGTGCCTCCCCTGTACCTGATGATCCTGGTGTCCACCTGGGCCTCACCTGGACGTGGTGACTCTGGTCACCACCGGGGACTCACCTGGACCTGCTTACTGTGTTCCACACCTGAACCTGATTGCTGTGGACACTTTTTTGGCCTCACCTGGAACTGGTGACTCTGATCCTATCTGCGCGTCACCCAGATCCGTCACTCTGGTCCTCACCTGTGGACCATTATGACCTGGACACTGTGTTCCACACCTGAGCCTCACCTGGACATGATGATTCTTCAGCCTCTCTAGGCCTCACCCTGACATAGTGACTCTGGTCCCCATCTGGATTTCACCTGGACCAGGTGATTCTGGTACCCCTCTAGGCCTCAACGAGATCTGGTGACACTCGTCCTCAACTGGGACTCACCTGGACTTAGTGAATATGCTCCATCTGGGCCTCAATTGGACCTGGTGACTCTTGTCTCTTCCTTGGGCATCATCGGGACTTGGCTCCACTGCATGACTGCAGGTTGTCCTCACCTGGACCTGGTAACTCTGTTCCCTACCTGGGCATCATCGGGACATGGTTCCACTGCATGGCCTGCAGGTTGGCCTCACCTGGACCTGGTAACTCTAGTCCCTACCTGGGCATCATCGGGACATGGTTCCTCTGCATGGCCTGCAGGTTGCCCTCACCTGGACCTGGTGAGTGGGGTTGACACCTGGGCCTCACCCATGCCTTGTGACACAGGCCCCACGTGGGTCTCACTTGGACCTGGTGAATCTGGTCGTTACCTGGACCTCACCCGGAACTGGTAACTCTGGTCACCACCTGGGAATAACCTGGACCTGGTGAATCTGGTCCCCATCTGGGCCTCATCCAGTCCTGGTGACTTTGTTCCCCACCTGGGCCTGATTGCTGTGGACTTCTTCTTGGCCTCACCTTGAACTGGTGACTCGGATCCTAACTGGGTCTCACCCAGATCTGGTGACTCTGGCCTCACCTGTGGACCATTATGACCTGGATACTTTGTTACACACCTGAGCCTCACCTGTACATGATGACTCGGGATACCCTCTGAGCTTCAGCCTAAGATGGTGACTCTGATCCCCATCTGGATGTCACCTAGACCAGGTGAATCTGGTACCCCTCTAGGCCTCAACTTGACCTGGTGACTCTGGTCCCACCTGGGCCTAAACAGGACCTGGTGTCTCTGGTACCCACCTGGGTAGCATCAGGATATGGTTACACTGTTCACTAACAGTGACCCAGCCGGACCTATTAACTCTGGGTTCACCTGGGCCACACTTAGATATGGTGACACTGGTTCCCACCTGGGTCTCACCTGGACATGGTGAGTCGGATCCCCACCTGGTCCTCACCTGTAACTGGGAATTCTCGTTCCCACATGGACATGATGTGGACCTGGTGGCTGCAGTGTTTCTAGCTTCTCATGTACCTCGTGACTCTGGTCCCCACCAGGGCCTCACCGGGACCTGGTGAGTGTGGTTGCCACCTGCACCTCACCTGGACCTGGTGATTCTGGCCTGCACCTGAGAATACCCTGGATCTGGTGACTGTGGTCCCGATCTGGTCTTCACTTGGATTTGAGTCTCCGGTCCCCATATCTGGCTCACCTGGCCCTGTTGACCATGGTCCTCAACTGGGCAAAATTGGGACTCAGTGACTGTGTTCCACAACTGGACATCACCTGGACCAGGTGACTCTGGTCCCCCTCTGGGTCTCACCGTGCCCTTGTGAATGTGAACCCCACTTTGGCCTGACTTAGAGCTGCTGACCCTGGTTGCCACCTGTCCCTGACCTCAAACTGTTGACTCTGGTACTTTCAAGGGCCTCCCCTCTACCTGGTGATCCTGGTCCCCACCTGGGTCTCACCTGGACGTGGTGACCCTTGTCACCACCGGGGACTCACCTGGACCTGCTTACTGTGTTCCACACCTGGGCCTCAAGTACACCTCTTGACCATGGTCCCCAAGCACGCCTCACATGGACCTGTTGCCTCTGATTCCCACAGTGTCCTCACGTTTACCTGGTAACTCTGGTCCTCACCTGGGCCTAATCTGGACCAAGTGACTCTGGTCCCCACCTGGACTTCACCTGGATCTGGTGACTCTGGTCCCCACCTGGACCTCACCTGGATCTGGTGACTCTGGTCCTCACTTTGGCCTCACCTGGACCTGGTGTCTCTCGTCCCACTTTGACCAAACTCAGAACTGCTGAATCTTGCCCCACCTAGGCCGCACCCACACCTGGTGACTCTTGTCCCCAACTATGCCTCAATTCGACCTGATGAATCTAGTCCTCACGTGGGCCTCACATGGACCTGGGACTCAGCTGGATAGAGTGGCTCTGGCTCCCTCAAGGGGCTCACCTGTTACTGCTGACTGTGGTCTTATTCTATGCCTCACCAGTACCTAGTTATTCTGTTCCACATCTGGGCCTGCATGTCGCTAGTGACTCTGGTCCTCACCCAGGCATCATTGGGACCTGGATACTCTATTCCACATCTGGGTCTCACTTTGACCAGGGATTTCTGGTCCCATTCTGGGCCTCAAACTAAATGGTTACCCTGGTTCCCCCTCTGGTCCTCACCCTTACTTGGTGACTCTGGTCACCCCTTGGGCTTCACTTGGGCCTGGTGAGTCTGGTCTTTAGCTGGTCCTCACCTGGATCTGGTGATTGGTCGCCACCTGGGCCTACCCGGACTTGGTGAATCCTGTTGCCACCTGTGCCTCAAATGGACCTGTGACTGTGGTCCCACCTGGACCTCACCTGGATCTTGTGGCTCTGGTTCCCATATGGGGCTCTCCTTTACCTGGTTCCTGTGATCTCCATCTGGCCTCCCCTGGAACACAATGACTCTGATCCATATTTGGGCCTCTCCTGGACCTGTTGACTCTGGTCCATCCCTGGGCATCATTAGGACCTGGATACTCTCTTATATACCTGGGCCTCACCTGGAACAGGTGACTGTGGTCCCACCTGGGCCTCACCTGGATGAGGAGATTGGTTCCCAAAGGGACCTCTCCTGGACCTGGTGACTCAGGTCCTCATATGGGCATCATGGGACCTGGGTTCTCAGTTCCACATCGGGGCCTCACTTCGACCTAGTGATTCTCGGCCCCTCTGGGCCTCACCCTGACGTGGTGACTCTGCTCCCCACCTGGATATCACCAGAACCGGGTGACTCTGGTCCCCATCTGGGACTCAACCGGACCTGGGGACACTGTTCCTCAACTGGGCCTCAACAGGACCTGGTGAATCTACTCCTCACTTAGGCCTCTTCTGGCCCTTGTGACTCTTGCCACCTGGCATCAATGGGAAATGGTTATTCTGTTCCCCACCTGGGCCTCAACTGGATATGATAACTTTGCTCCACACTTTGGCCTCAACTGGTCCTGATGACTCTGGTCCCCCCACCTAAGCCTCAATCTGGAACTGGTGACTGTGGTCCCCACCTGGATCTCACCTGGATCTGGTGACTCTCGTTCCCACATGAACCACACCTGGACCTGGTGACTGTGGTGTTCTGGTAGACTCACATTTACATGGTGACTCTGGTCCCCGCTAGGGCCTCACCTGTATCTGGTGACTCTGGCCTGCAGGTTTGCCTCACCTGGACCTGGTGAGTGGGGTCGCCACCTGGGCCTCACCCATACCTGGTGACTCAGGTCCCCACGTGGGCCTCTTCTACCTGGTGAATCTGGTCCTTACTTGGTCCTTTCCTAGACCCGGGGACACTGGTCACCACCTGGGCTTCACCTAGACCTGGTGAATCTGGTCCCCATCTGGGCCTCACCCAGTCCTGGTGACTTTGTTCCCCACCTGGACCTGATTGCTGTGATCTCTTTCTTGGCCTCACCTGGAACTGGTGACTCTGATCCTATCTGCGTGTCACCCAGATCTGGTGACTCTGGTCCTCACCAGGGCATCATTGGTACCTGGTGACTCTGTTCCACACCTGAGCCTCACCTGGACATGAGGCTCTGGACTCTCGAACCACTCTGGGCCTAACCCTGCCTGCTGACTCTGGTCTCCATCTGGATGTCACCTGGACCAGGTGATTCTGGTACCCCTCTCTGCCTCAACCAATTCTGTTGACTCTGGTCCTCAACTGGGCCTCACCTGGAGCTAGTGAATATGCTCCATCTGGGTCTCCTTTGGACCTGGTGACTCTGGTCCCTATCTGGGCATCATCAGGACATGGTTCCTCTGCATGGCCTGCAGGTTGGCCTCACCTGGACCTGGTGAGTGGCGTTGTCACCTTGGCCTCACCCAAGCCTGGTGACACAGGTCCCCACGTGGGTCTCACTTGGACCTTGTGAATCTGGTCTTACCTGGTCCTCACCCGGAACTCCTAACTCGGGTCACCACTTGGGAATCACATGAACCTGGTTAATCTGGTCCCCATCTGGTCCTCATCCAGTCCTGGTGACTTTATCAACCCACCTGGACTTGATTGCTGTAGACTCCTTCTTGGCCTCACCTGGAACTGGTGACTCTGAATCTAACTGGGCCTCACCCATATCTGGTGACTCTGGTCCTCACCTATGGACCATTATGACCTGGATACTCTGTTCCACACCTGAGCCTCACCCTGACATGATGACTCTGGTCCCCATCAGGATGTCACCTAGACTAGGTGAATCTGGTATCCCTCTAGGCGTCAACTTGACCTGGTGACTCTGGTCCTCAACTGGGCCTCACGGGGACCTAGTGAACATGCTCCCCACCTGTGCCTCATCTGTACCTGGTGACTCTGGTTCTATCTGGGCATCATCGAGACATGGTTACTCTATTCCCCACTGGGACTGACCTAATCCTGGTAACTCTGGTCTTGACTTTGGCCTCTTCTATACCAGGTGACTGTGGCTCCACCTGGGCCTCACCCGTAACTGGTGACTCTGATCCTAAGCATGGCCTCACCTGACCTGGTGACTGTGGTTCCCATCGGGACCTCACCTGGACCTCATGTCTCCGGTCCCACCTGGGCCTTACCAGGACCTGGTGTCTCTGGTACCCACATGGGTAGCATCAGGATATGGTTACACTGTTCACTAACAGTGACACAGCCGGACCTATTAACTCTAGTCTTCACCTGGGCCACACCTGGACATGGTGACACTGGTTCCCACATGGGCCTCACCTGGACATTGTAAGTCGGATCCCCACCTGGTCCTCACCTGTAACTGGAGATTCTCGTTCCCACATGGACATCATGTGGACCTGGTGGCTGCAGTGTTTCTAGGTTCTCATGTACCTCGTGACTCTGGTAACCACCAGGGCCTCACCAGGACCTGGTGAGTGTGGTTGCCACCTGCACCTCACCTGGACCTGGTGATTCTGGTCTGCACCTGAGGCTACCCTGGATCTGGTGACTGTGGTCCCCACCTGGGCTTCACCTGGAATTGGGGACCCCGGTCCCCATCTGGGCCTCACCCGGCCCTTTTGACCATGGTCCTCAACTGGGCAAAATTTGGGACCCGGTGACTGTGTTCCACAACTGGACCTCACCTGGACAGGTGTCTCTGGTCCCCCTCTGGGTCTCACCGTGCCCTAGGGACTGTGAACCCACTTTGGCCTCACTTGGACCTGCTGACCCTGGTTGCCACCTGCGCCTGACCTCGAACTGTTGACTCTGGTTCTTTCAAGGGCCTCCCCTGGACCTGGTGATCCAGGTCCCCACCTGGGCCTCACCTGGACGTGGTGACCCTTGTCACCACTGGGGACTCACCTGGACCTGGTTACAGTGTTCCACACCTGGGCCTCAAGTAGACCTGTTGACCATGGTCCCCAAGCTGGCCTCACATGGACCTGTTGCCTCTGATCCCCACCGGGGCCTCACGTGTACCTGGTAACTCTGGTCCTCCCCTGGGCCTCATCTGCACCTAGTGACTCTGCTCCCCACCTGGGCTTCACCTCGATCTGGTTACTGGTCCCCACCGGGACTTGACCTGGATCTGGTGACTCTGGTCCCCACCTGGACCTCTCCTGGACCTGGCGACTCTCTTTCCAACATGCACCTCACCTGGATCTGGTGACTCTGGTCCTCAGTTTGGCCTCACCTTGACCTGGTGACTCAGGTCCTCATATGGGCATCATGGAACCTGGTTTCTCAGTTCCTCATCGGGGCCTCACCTGGACCTAGTGATTCTCGTCCCCCTCTGGGCTTCTCTCTGACGTGGTGACTCTGGTCCCCACCTGGATATCACCAGAACCGGGTGACTCTGGTCCCCCTCTGGGACTCACCCGGAGCTGGGGACACTGGTCCTAAACTGGGCCTCAACAGGACTTGGTGAATCTACTCCTCAATTAGACCTCATCTGTACCTTGTGACTCTTTTCCCACCTGGCATCAATGGGGCATGATTTCTCTGTTCCCCACCTGGGGCTCACCTGGACATGATAACTTTGCTCCACACTTTGGCCTCAACTGGTCCTGATGACTCTGGTTCCCCCACCTAGGCCTCAATCTGGACCTGGTGTCTGTGGTCCCCACCTGGGTCTCACCTGGACCTGGTGACTCTCGTTCCCACATAAACTAAACCTGGACCTGGTGACTGTGGTGTACTTGTAGACTCACATTTTCGTGGTGACTCCGGTACCCACTAGGGCCTCACCTGGATCTGGTGACTCTGGCCTGCAGGTTGGGCTCGCCTGGACCTGGTGAGTGGGGTTGACACCTGGGCCTCACACATACCTGGTGACTCAGGTCTCCACGTGGGCCTCTTCGACCTGGTGAATCTTGTTCTTACCTGGTCCTTTCCCAGGCCCGGGGACTCTGGTCACCACCTGTTTCTCCCCTGTACCTGGTGATCCTGGTCCCCAATTGGTCCTCAACTGGACGTGGTGACTCTTCTCACCACCGGGGACTCACCTGGACATGATTACTTTGTTCCACACCTGGGCCTCACAAAGACCTGTTGACGATGGTCCCCAAGCCGGCCTCACGTGGACCTTTTGGCTCTGATCCCCACCGGGGGCTCACGTGTATCTGGTAACTTTGATCCTCACCTGGGCCTCATCTGGACCTAGTGACTCTGGTCCCCACCTGGGCTTCACCTGGATCTGGTGACTCTGGTCCCCACCTGGACTTCACCTGGATCTGGTGACTCTGGTCCCCACCTGGACCTCTCCTGGACCTGGTGACTCTCTTTCCAACATGGACCTCACCTGGATCTGGTGACTCTGGTCCTCACTTTGGCCTCACTTGGACTGGTGTCTCTCGTCCCCACTTTGACCTAACTCAGAACTGCTGAATCTTGCCCCACCTAGGCCGCACAGAGACCTGGTGACTCTTGTCCCCAGCTATGCCTCAATTCAACCTGATGAATCTGGTCCTGACGTGGGGCTCACATGGACCTAGGGCTCAGCTGGATAGAGTGGCTCTGGTTTCCACAAGGGGCACACCTGATACTGGTGATTGTGGTCTTATTCTATGCCTCACCAGGACCTAGTGATTCTGTTCCCCATCTGGGCCTGCGTGGCCCTAGTACTCTGGTCCTCACCCAGGCATCATTGGGACCTGGATACTCTATTCCACATCTGGGCCTCACTTTGACCAGGGACCTCTGGTCCTATTCTGGGCCTCAAACTGAACTGGTTACTCTGGTTCCCCTCTGGGCCTCACCCTTACCTGGTGACTCTGGTCACCCCTTGGGCTTCACTTGGGCCTGGTGAATCTGGTCCTTAGCTGCTCCGCATCTGGATCTGGTGACTGGTGGCCACCTGGGCCTCACCTGGACTTGGTGAATCCTGTTGCCACCTGCGCCTCACCTGGACCTTCTGACTGTGGTCCCAACTGGATCTCACCTGGATCTGGTGGCTCTGGTTCCCATATGGGGCTCTCCTGGACCTTGTTCCTGTGGTCTCCATCTGGCCTCACCTGGAACACAATGACTCTGATCCATATTTGGGCCTCTCCTGCACCTGTTGACTCTGGTCCTTACCTGGGCATCATTGGGACCTGGATACTCTCTATATACCTGGGCCTCACCTGGACCTGGTGACTGTGGTCCCACCTGGGCCTCTCCTGGACGAGGTGACTGGTTCCCACAGGGACCTCACCTGGACCTGGTGACTCAGGTCCTCATATGGGCATCATGGGACCAGGGTTCTCAGTTCCACATCGGGGTCTCATCTGTACCTAGTGATTCTCGTCCCCCTCTGTGCCTCACCCTGATATGGTGACTCTGCTCCCCACCTGGATGTCACCAGAACCGCGTGACACTGGTCACCCTCTGGGAGTCACCCGGAGCTGGGGACACTGCTCCTCAACTGGGCCTCAACAGGACCTGGTGCATCTGTCCTCACTAAGGCCTCGTCTGGACCTTGTGAATCTTTTCCCACCTGGCATCAATGGGACATGGTTACTCTTCCCACCTGGGCCTCACATGGACATGATAACTTTGCTCCACACTTTGGCCTCAACTGGTCCTGATGATTCTGGTCCCCCGACCTAGGCCTCAATCTGGACCTGGTGACTGTGGTCCCCACCTGGGTCTCACCTGGACCTGGTGACTCTCGTTCCCACATGAACCACACCAGGTCCTGGTGACTGGGTTGTTCTTGTAGAATCACTTTTAACTGGTGACTCCAGTCCCCACTAGGGCCTCACGTGAATCGGGGGACTTGGCCTGCAGGTTGGCCTCACATGGACCTGGTTAGTGGGGATGCCACTTGGGTCTCACCCATACTTGGTCACTCACGTCTCCACCTGTGCCTCTTGGACCTGGTGAATCTGGTCCTTACCTTGTCCTCTCCCAGACCCGGGGACTCTGGTCACCACGTGGGCCTCACCTGGACCTGGTGATTCCGGTCCCCATCTGGGCCTCACTCAGTCCTGGTGACTTTGTTCCCCACCTTGACCTGATTGCTGTGGACTCTTTCATGGCCTCACCTGGACCTGGTGACTCTGATCCTATCTGCTTGTCACCCAGACCTGGTGACTCTGGTCCTCACCTGGGCATCATTGGTACCTGGTGACTCTGTTCCACACCTGAGCCTCACCTGGACATGAGGCTCTGGACTCTCGAACCACTCTGGGCCTAACCCTGACCTGGTGACTCTGGTCTCCATCTGGATGTCACATGGACCAGGTGATTCTGGTACCCCTCTCAGCCTCAACCAGTTCTGGTGACTCTGGTCCTCAACTGGGCCTCACCTGGACCTATTGAATATGCTCCATCTGGGCCTCATTTGGACCTGGTGACTCTGGTCCCTACCTGGGCATCATCGGGACATGGATCCACTGCATGGCCTGTAGGTTGGCCTCAGCTGGACCTGGTAACTCTGGTCCCTACCTGGGCATCATCGGGACACGGTTCTTCTGCATGGCCTCCAGGTTGGCCTCACCTGGACCTAGGGAGTGGGGTTGCCCCCTGGGACTCACCCATACCTGGTGACACAGGTCCACACCTGGGCCTCACTTGGACGTGGTGAATCTGGTCCTTACCTGGTCCTCACCCGGAACTCCTAACTCGGGTCACCACCTGGGAATCACATGAACCTGGTTAATCTGGTCCCCATCTGGTCCTCATCCAGTCCTGGTGACTTTGTCACCCCACCTGGACCTGATTGCTGTGGACTCCTTCTTGGCCTCACCTGGAACTGGTGACTCTGATCCTTACTGGGCCTCACCCAGATCTGGTGACTCTGGTCCTCACCTATGGACTATTAGGACCTGGATACTCTGTTCCACACCTGAGCCTCACCTGGACATGATGACTCTGGATCCCCTCTGGGCCTCACCCTGACATGATGACTCTGGTCCCCATCAGGATGTCACCTAGACTAGGTGAATCTGGTATCCCTCTAGGACTCAACTTGTCCTGGTGACTCTGGTCCTGAACTGGGCCTCACGGGGACCTAGTGAACATGCTCCCCACTTGCGCCTCATCTGGATCTGGTGACTCTGGTTCTATAATGGAATCACTGGGACCTGGATACTCTCTTATATACCTGGGCCTCACCTGGACCTGGTGACTGTGATCCCACCTGGGCCTCACCTGGACGAGGTGACTGGTTCCCACAGGGACCTCACCTGGACCTGGTGACTCAGATCCTCATATGGGCATCATGGGACCTGGTTTCTGAGTTCCACATCGGGGCCTCACCTGGACGACTCTGACTCTGGTCCCCACCTGGATATCACCAGGACCGGGAGACTCTGGTCCCCCTCTGGGAATCACCCGGGGCTGTCGACACTTGTCCTCAGCTGGGCCTCAACAGGACCTGGTGAATCTACTCCTCACTTAGGCCTCGTCTGGACCTTGTGACTCTTTTCCCACCTGGCATCAATGGGACATGGTTACTCTGTTTCCCACCTGGGTCTAACCTGGACATGATTACTTTGCTCCACACTTTGGCATCAACAAGTCCTGATGACTCTAGTCCCCCTACCTAGTCCTCAATCTGGACCTGGGGACTATGGTCCCCACCTGGGTCTCACCTGGACCTGGTGAATCTCGTTCCCACATGAACCACACCTGGACCTGGTGACTGTGGTGTTCTTGTAGACTCACATTTACCTGGTGACTCCGGTCCCCACTAGGGCCTCACCTGGATCTGGTGACTCTGGCCTGCAGGTTGGCCTCACCTGGACCTGGTGAGTGGGTTGCCTCTAGGGCCTCACCCATACCTGGTGACTCAGGTCTCCATGTGAGCCTCTTGGACCTGGTGAATCTGGTCCTTACCTGGTCCTCTCCCAGACCCGATGACTCTGGTCACCACCTGGGCCTCACCTGGATCTGGTGAATCTGGTCCCAATCTGGGCCTCACCCATTCTTGATGACTTTGTTCCACACCTTGACCTGATTGCTGTGGACTCTTTCTTGGCCTCACCTGGAACTGGTGACTCTGATCCTATCTGCGCGTCACCGAGACCTGTTGACTCTGGTCCTTACCTGGGCATCATTCGTTCCTGGTGACTCTGTTCCACACCTGAGCCTCACCTGGTCATGATGACTCTGGAACTTCTCTGGGCCTCACCCTGACCTGGTGACTCTGGTCCCCATTAGGACGTAACCTGGACTGGGTGATTCTGGTTCCCATCTAGGCCTCAAGCAGATCTGGTGATTCTGGTCCTCAACTGGGCCTCACGTGGACTTAGTGAATATGCTCCATCTTGGCCTCATTTGGAACTGGTGACTCGGGTCCCTAACTAGGCATCATCGGGACATGGTTCTGCGCATCGCCTGCAGGTTGGCCTCACCTGAACCTGGTGAGTGGGATTGCCACCTGTGGCTCACCGATACCTGGTGACTCAGGTCCCCACGTGGGCCTCTTGGACCTGGTGAATCTGGTCCTTACCTCGTCTTCTCCCAACCTGGGGACTCTGGTCATCACCTGGGCCTCACCTGGAGAAGGGAAACTGGTCCCCATCTGGGCCTCACCCAGTCCTGGTTACTTTGTTCCCCACCTGGAACTGATTGCTGTGGACTCTTTCTTTGCCTCACCTGCAACTGGTGACTCTGATCCTATCTGCGCGTCACCCAGATCTGTTGATTCTGGTCCTCATGTGGGCATCTTGGTACCTGGTGACTCAGTTCCACACCTGAGCCTCACCGGGACATGATGACTCTGGAACCTCTCTGGGCCTCACCCTGTCCTGGTGACTCTGGTCCCCATCTGGATGTCACCTGGACCAGGTGATTTTGGTACCCCTCTGAGCCTCAACCAGATCTGGTGACTCTGGTCCTCAACTGGGCCTCACCTGGACCTAGTGAATATGCTCCATCTGGGCCTCATTTGGACCTGGTGACTCTGGTCCCTCCCTCGGCATCATCGGTAAATGGTTCCACTGCATGGCCTGCAGGTTGACATCACCTGGACCTGGTAACTCTGGTTCCTACATGGGCATCATCGGGACACGGTTCCTCTGCATGGCGCGAAAGATGGCCTCTCCTGGACCTGGTGAGTGTGGTTGCCACCTGTGCCTCACCCGTACCTGGGGACACAGGCCCCTCGTCGGCCTCTTGGACCTGGTGAATCTGGTCCTTACCTGGTCGTCTCCCATACCCGGGGTCTCTGGTCACCCCCTGGGCCTCACCTGGACCTGGTCAATCTGGTCCCCATCTGGGCATCACCCAGTCCTGGTGACTTTGTTCCCCACCTGGATGATTGCTGTGAACAATTTCTTGGCCTCACCTTGAACTGGTGACTCTGATCCTATCTGCGCATTACCCAGACCTGGTGACTCTGGTCCTCACCTGGGCATCTTTGATACCTGGTGACTCTGTTCCACACCTGAGCCTCACCTGGACATGTTAACTCTGGAACCTCTCTGGGCCTCATCCTGACCTGGTGACTCTGGTCCCCATCTGGATGTCACCTGGACCAGGTGATTCTGGTACCCCTCTAGGCCTCAACCAGGTCTTGTGACTCTGGTACTCCACTGCACCTCACCTGGACCTAGTGAATATGCTCCATCTGGGTCTCATTGGACCTGGTGATTCTGATCCCAACCTCGGCATCATCGGGACATGGTTTTACTGCTTGGCCTGCAGGTTGGCCTCACCTGGACCTGTTAAATCTCGTCCCTACCTGGGCATCATCGGGACATGGTACCTCTGCATGGCCTTCAGGTTCGCCGCACCTGGACCTGGTGAGTGGGGTTGCCACCTGGGCCTCGCCCATGCCTGGTGACACAGGTCCACACGTGGGCCTCACTTGGACCTGGTGAGTGGTTTTGCCACCTGGGCCTCACCCATACCTGGTGACACAGGTCCCACGTGGGCATCACTTGGACCGGGTGAATCTGGTCCTTACCTGGTCCTCACTCAGAACTGGTAACTCTGGTCACAACCTGGGAATCACCTGGACCGGGTGAATGTGGTCCCCATCTGGACCTCCCCCAGTCCTGGTGACTTTGTTCCCCACCTGGACCTGATTGCTGTGGACTACTTCTTGGCCTCACCTGGAATTGGTGACTCTCATCCTAACTGGGCCTAGCTCAATCTCCTCACTCTGGTCCTCCCCTGTGGACCACTATGAACAGGATACTCTGTACCACACCTGAGCCTCTCCTGGACATGATGACTCTGGATCCACTCTGGGCCTCACCCTGACGTGGTAACTCTGGTCTCCATGTGGATGTCACCTAGACCAGGTGAATCTGGTACCCCACTAGGCCTCAGTTAGACCTGGTGACTCTGGTCCTCACATAGGCCTCACCGGGACCTAGTGAATATGCTCCCCAACTGTGCCTCATCTGGACCAGTTGACTCTGGTTCTACCTGGGCATCATCGGGACATGGTTACTGTATTCCCCACTGGGACTGACCTGATCCTGGTAACTCTAGTCCTGATTTGGCCTCTTCTTTACCAGGTGACTCTGGATCCACCTTGGGTTCACCGGTAACTGGTGACTCTGATCCTAAGCATGGCCTCACCTGACCTGGTGACTGTGGTTCCCATCGGGACCTCACCTGGACCTCATGTCTCTGGTCCCACCTGGGCCTCACCAGGACCTGGTGTCTCTGGTACCCACCAGGGTAGCATCAGGATACGGTTACACTGTTCACTAACAGTGACCCAGCCAGACCTATTAACTCTGGTCTTCACTTGGGCCACACCTGGACATGGTGACACTGGTTCCCACCTGAGTCTCACCTGGACATGCTGAGTCGGATCCACAACTGGTCCTCCCCTGTAACTGGTGATTCTTGTTCCCACATGGACATCATGTGGACCTGGTGGCTGCAGTGTTTCTAGCTTCTCATGTACCTCGTGACTCTGGTCCCCACTAGGGCCTCACCGGGACCTGGTGAGTGTGGTTGCCACCTGCACCTCACCTGGACCTGGTGATTCTGGTCTGCACCTGAGACAAACCTGGAGCTGGTGACTGTGGTCCCCACCTGGAACTAATTGCTGTGGACTCTTTCTTTGCCTCACCTGGAACTGGTGACTCTGATCCTATCTGCGCGTCACCCAGATCTGGTGACTCTGGTCCTCATCTGGGCATCATTGGTACCTGGTGACTCAGTTCCACCCCTGAACCTCACCTGGACATGATGACTCTGGAACCTCTCTGGGCCTCACCCTGTCCTGGTGACTCTGGTCCCCATCTGGATGTCACCTGGACCAGGTGATTCTGGTACCCCTCTGAGCCTCAACCAGATCTGGTGACTCTGGTCCTCTACTGGGCCTCACCTGGACCTAGTGAATATGCTCCATCTGGGCCTCATTTGGACCTGGTGACTCTGGTCCCTACCTGGGCATCATCGGGACATGGTTCCACTGCATGGCCTGCAGGTTGGCATCACCTGGACCTGGTAACTCTGGTTCCTACATGTACATCATCGGGACACGGTTCCTCTGCATGGCGCGAAGGATGGCCTCTCCTGGACCTGGTGAGTTTGGTTGCAACCTGTGCCTCACCCGTACCTGGGGACACAGGTCCCCGCTTGGGCCTCTTGGACCTGGTGAATCTGGTCCTTACCTGGTCGTCTCCCAGCCCCAGGGTCTCTGGTCACCACCTGGGAATCACCTGGACCTGGTGAATCTGGTCCTGACCAGGGCCTCACCCAGTCCTGGTGACTTTGTTCCCCACCTGGACCTGATTGCTGTGGACTCCTTCTTGGCCTCACCTGTAACTGGTGACTCTGGTCATATCTGCGCGTCACCCAGACCTGGTGACTCTGGTCCTCACCTGGGCATCATTAGTACCCGGTGACTCTGTTCTACACCTGAGCCTCACCTGGACATGATGACTCTGGAACCTCTCTGGGCCTCACCCTTCCCTGGTGACTGTGGTCCCCATCTGGATGTCACCTGGACCAGGGGATTCTTGTACACCTCTCGGCCTCAACCAGATCTGGTGACTCTGGTCCTCAACTGGGCCTCACCTGGACCTAGTGAATATGCTCCATCTGGGCCTCATTTGGACCTGGTGACCCTGGCCTCTAATGGGCATCATCGGGACAAGGTTTCACTGCATGGCCTGCAGGTTGGACTCACCTGGACCTGGTAACTCTGGTCCCTACCTGGGCATCATCGGGACATGGTTCCACTGCATGGCCTGCAGGTTGGCCTCACCTGGACCTGGTAACTCTGGTCCCTACATGGGCATCATCTGGACACGGTTCCTCTCCATCACCTGCAGGTTGGCCTCACCTGGACCTGGTGAGTGGGGTTCCCAATTGTGCCCCACCCATACATGGTGACACAGGTCCCCACGTGGGCCTCAATTGGACCTGGTGAATCTGGTCCTTACCTGGTCCTTCCCCGGAACTGGTAACTCTGGTTACCACCTGGGAATCACCTGGGCCTGGTGAATCTGGTCCCCATCTGGGCCTCATCCAGTCCTGGTGACTTTGTTCCCCACATGGACCTGATTGCTGTGGACGCCTTCTTGGCCTCACCTGGAACTGGTGACTCTGATCCTATCAGCGCGTCACCCAGACCTAGTGAATCTGGTCCTCAACTGGGCATCATTGGTACCTGGTGACTCTGTTCCACACCTGAGACACACCTGGACATGATGACTCTGGATCCCCTCTGGTCCTCTCCCTGACATGGTGAATCTGGTCCCCATCTGGACGGCACCTAGACCAGGTGAATCTGGTACCCCTCTAGGCCTCAACTAGACCTGGTGACTCTGGTCCTCTACTGGGCCTCAACGGGACGTAGTGAATATGCTCCCCAACTTCGCCTCATCTGGACATGGTGACTCTGGCTCCACCTGGGCCTCACCTTAACTGGTGACTCAGATCCAAAGCATGGCCTCTCCTGACCTGGTGACTGTGGTTCCCATCGGGACCTCACCTGGACCTCATGTTTCTGGTCCCACCTGGGCCTCGCCAGGACCTGGTGTCTCTGGTACCCACCTGGGTAGCATCAGGATATGGTTACACTGTTCACTAACAGTGACCCAGCCGGACCTATTAACTCTGGTCTTCACCCGGGCCACACCTGGACATGGTGACACTCGTTCCCACCTGGGTCTCACCTGGAAATGGTGAGTCAGATACCCACCTGGTCCTCCCCTGTAACTGTTGATTCTCGTTCCCACATGGACATCATGTGGACCTGGTGGCTGCGGTGTTTCTAGTTTGTCATGTATCTTGTGACACTGGTCCCCACCAGGGCCTCACCGGGACCTGGTGAGTGTGGTTGCCACCTGCACCTCACCTGGACCTGGTGATTCTGGTCTGCACCTGAGACTACCCTGGATCTGGTGACTGTGGTCCCCACCTGGGCTTCACCTGGATTTGGGGACTCTCGTCCCCATGTGAGGCTCACCAGGCCCTGTTGACCATGGTGTTCAACTGGGCAAAATTGGGACGCGGTGACTGTGTTCCACAACTGGACCTCACCTGGACCACGTGACTCTGGTGCCCCTCTGGGTCTCACCATTCCCTAGTGACTGTGAACCCCACTTTCCCCTGACTTAGACCTGCTGACCCTGGTTGAAACCTGCGCCTGAACTCGAACTGTTGACTCTGGATCTTTCAAGGGCCTCCCCTGTACCTGGTGATCCTGGTCCGAACCTGGGCCTCACCTGGACGTGGTGACTCTTGTCACCATGGGGACTCACCTGGACCTGCTTACTGTGTTCCACTCCTGGGCCTCAAGTAGACCTGTTGACCATGGTCCCCAAGCCGGCATCACATGGACCTGTTGCCTCTGATCCCCACCGGGGCCTCACGTGTACCTTGTAACTCTGGTCCTCACCTGGGCCTCATCTGGACCTAGAGACTCTGGTCCCCACCTGGGCTTCACCTGGATCTGGAGACTCTGGTCCCCATCTGGACTTCACCTGGATCTGGTGACTCTGGTCCCAATCTGGACCTCTCCTGGACTTGGTGTCTCTCTTGCCCACTTTGACCTAACTCAGAACTGCTGAATCTTGCCCCACCTATTACGCACCCAGACCTAGTGACTCTTGTCCCTAGCTATTCCTCAATTCGACCTGATGAATCTGGTCCTCACGTGGACCTCACATTTACCTGGGACTCAGCTGGAAAAAGTGGCTCTGGTTCCCACTAGGGGCTCACCTGATACTGCTGAATGTGGTCTTATTCTATGCCGCACCAGAAACTAGTGATTCTGTTCCCCATCTGGGCCTGCATGGCCTTAGTGACTCTGGTCCTCACTCAGGCATCATTGGGACCTGGATACTCTATTCCACACCTGGGCCTCACTTTTACCAGGAACCGCTGGTCCCATTCTGGGCCTCAAACTAAACTGGTTACTCTGGTTCCCCCTCTTAACCTCACCCTTACCTGGTGACTCTGGTCACCCCTTGGGCCTCCCCTGGGCCTGGTGACTCTGGCCTGCAGGTTGGCCTCACCTGGACTTGATTAGTGGGATGCCACCTGGGCCTACCCATACCTGGTGACTCAGGTCCCCACATGGGCCTCTTGGACCTGGTGAATCTGGCCCTTACCTGGACTTCTCCCAGACCCGGGGAATCTGGTCACAACATGGGCCTCACCTGGACCTGGTGAATCTGGTCCCCATCTGGGCCTAACCCAGTCCTGGTGACTATGTTCCCCAACTGGACCTGATTGCTCTGGACTCTTTCTTGCCCTCACCTTGAACTGGTGACTCTGATCCGATCTGTGCGTCACCCAGACCTGGTGACTCTCGTCCTCACCTGGGCATCATTGGTACCTGGTTACTCTGTTCCACACCTGAGCCTCACCTGGACATGATGTCTCTGGGACCTCTCTGGGCCTCACCCTGACCTGGTGATCTGGTCCCCATCTGGATGTCACCTGGACCAGGTGATTCTGGAACCCCTCTAGGCCTCAACGAGATCTGGTGACTCTTGTCCTCAAGTGGGCCTCACCTGGACCTAGTGAATATGCTCCATCTGGGCCTCATTTGGACCTGGTGACTCTGGTCACTCACTGGGCATCATCTGGAAATGGTTCCACTGCATGGCCTGCTGGTTTGCCTCACCTGGACCTGGTAACTCTGGTCCCTACCTGGGCATCATCGGGACATCTTGACCTGGTGAGTGGGGTTCCCACCTGGATCTTACCCATGCCTGGTGACACAGATCCCCACGTGGGCCTCACTTTGACTTGGTGAATGTGGTCCTTATCTAGTCCTCACCCGGAACTGGTAAATCTGGTCACCACCTGGGCATCACCTAGTCCTGTTGACTTTGTTCCCCACCTGACCTGATTGCTGTGGACACCTTCTTGGCATTACCTGGAAGTGGTAACTCTGATCCCAACTGGGCCTCTCTCAGATCTGGTGACTCTGGTCCTCACCTGGGCCTCATCTGGACCTAGTGACTCTCGACCCCACCTGGGCTTCAACTGGATCTGGTGACTCTGGTCCCCACCTGGATTTCACATGGAACTAGTGACTCTGGTCCATACCTGAACCTCTCCTGGACCTGGTGACTCACTTTCCAACATGGACCTCACTTGGATCTGGTGACTCTGGTCCTCAGTTTGGCCTCACCTGGACCTGGCGTCTCTCGTCCCCACTTTGACCTAACTCAGAACTGCTGATCTTGCCCCACCTAGGCCGCACACAGACATGGTGACTCTTGTCCCCAGCTATGCCTCAATTCGACCTGATGAATCTGGTCCTCACGTGGGCCTCCATGGACCTGGGACTCAGCTGGATAGAGTGGCTCTGGTTCCCACAAGGGGCTTACCTGATACTGCTGACTGTGGTCTTATTCTATGCCTCACCAGGACCTAGTGATTCTGTTCCCCATCTGGTCCTGCATGGCCCTAGTAACTCTTTTCCTCACACAGGCATCATTGGGATCTGGATACTCTATTCCACATCTGCGCCTCACTTTCACCAGGGACCTAGGGTCCCATTCTGAGCCTCAAACTAAACTGGTTATTCTGGTTCCCCCTCTGGGCGTCACCCCTACCTGGTGACTCTGGTCACCCCTTGGGCTTCACTTGCAGCTGGTGAGTCTGGTCCTTAGCTGTTCCACACCTGGATCTGGTGACCGGTCGCTACCTGGGCCTCACCTGGATATGGTGAAACCTGTTGCCACCTGCGCCTCCTCTGGACCTAGTGACTGTGGTCCCACCCAGACATCACCTGGATCTGGTGGCTCTGGTTCCCATATGGGGCTCTCCTGGACCTGGTTCCTGTGGTCTCCATCTGGCCTCACCTGGAACACAATGACTCTGAACCATATTTGGGCCTCTCCTGGACCTGTTGACTCTG
Organism: Canis lupus familiaris; assembly: GCF_011100685.1. Taxonomy (NCBI): domain Eukaryota; kingdom Metazoa; phylum Chordata; class Mammalia; order Carnivora; family Canidae; genus Canis; species Canis lupus. The sequence continues at coordinate 32,023 of NW_023330703.1, read as the reverse complement.
GTCCTTACCTGGGCATCATTGGGACCTGGATACTCTCTTATATACCTGGGCCTCACCTGGACCTGGTGACTGTGGTCCCACCTGGGCCTCACCTGGACGAGGTGACTGGTTCCCACAGAGACCTCACCTGGACCTGGTGACTCAGGTCCTCATATGGGCATCATGGGACCTGGTTTCTCAGTTCCACATCGGGGCCTCACCTGGACCTAGTGATTCTCGTCCCCTCTGGGCCTCACCCTGACGTGGTGACTCTGGTGCCCACCTGGATATCACCAGGACCGGGTGACTCTGGTCCGCATCTGGGACTCACCCGGGGCTGGCGACACTTGTCCTCAGCTGGGCCTCAAAATGACCTGGTGAATCTACTCCTCACTTAGGCCTCGTCTGGACCTTGTGACTCTTTTCCCACCTGGCATCAATGGGACATGGTTACTCTGTTTCCCACCTGGGTCTCACATGGACATGATAACTTTGCTCCACACTTGGCCTCAACAAGTCCTGATGACTCTGGTCCCCCTACCTAGTTCTCAATCTGGACCTGGTGACTATGGTCCCCACCTGGGTCTCACCTGGACCTGGTGTCTCTCGTTCCCACATGAACCACACCTGGACCTGGTGACTATGGTGTTCTTGTAGACTCATATTTACCTGGTGACTCCGGTCCCCACTAGGGCCTCCCCTGGATCTGGTGACTCTGGCCTGCAGGTTGGCCTCACCTGGACCTGGTGAGTGGGTTGCCACTAGGGCCTCACCCATACCTGGTGACTCAGGTCCCTACGTGAGCCTCTTGGACCTGGTGAATCTGGTCCTTACCTGGTCCTCTCCCAGACCCGATGACTCTGGTCACCACCTGGGCCTCACCTGGACCTGGGTGAATCTGGTCCCCATCTGGGCATCACCCAATCCTGGTGAATTTGTTCCCCACCTGGATGATTGCTGTGGACAATTTCTTGGCCTCACCTTGAACTGGTGACTCTGATCCTATCTGCGCATTACCCAGACCTGGTGACTCTGGTCCTTCACCTGGGCATCTTTGGTACCTGGTGACTCTGTCCACACCTGAGCCTCACCTGGACATGTTGACTCTGGAACCTCTCTGGGCCTCATCCTGACCTGGTGGACTCTGGTCCCCATCTGGATGTCACCTGGACCAGGTGATTCTGGTACCCCTCTAGGCCTCAACCAGATCTGGTGACTCTGGTCCTCAACTGGGCCTCACCTGGACCTAGTGAATATGCTCCATCTGGGCCTCATTGGACCTGGTGACTCTGTCCCTACCTGGGCATCATCGGGACATGGTTCCACTGCATGGCCTGCAGGTTGGCCTCACCTGGACCTGGTAACTCTGTCCCTACCTGGGCATCATCGGGACATGGTTCCTCTGCATGGCCTGCAGGTTGGCCTCACCTGGACCTGGTGAGTGGGGTTTCCACCTGGGCCTCACCCATGCCTGGTGACACAGGTCCCCACGTGGGCCTCACTTGGACCTGGTGAATCTGGTCCTTACCTGGTCCTCACCCGGAACTGTAACTCTGGTCACCACCTGGGAATCACCTGGACCTGGTGAATCTGGTCCCCATCTGGGTCATCCGTCCTGGTGACTTTGTTCCCCAACTGGACCTGATTGCTGTGGACTCCTTCTTGGCCTCACCTGGAACTGGTGACTCTGATACTAACTGGGCCTCACCCTCATCTAGTGACTCTGTCCTCACCTGTGGTATCATTATGAACTGGATTCTCTGCTCCACACGTGAGCCTCACCTGGACATGATGACTCTGGATCCCCTCTGGGCCTCCAGCCTGACATGGTGACTCTGGTCCCCATCTTGGATTTCACCTAGAACCAGGTGAACCTTGTAACCTCTAGGCCTCAACTTGACCTGGTTACTCTGGTCCTCAACTGGGCCTCACCGGGACCTAGTGAACATGCTCCCCCCTCACGCATCTGGCCTGGTACTCTGGTTCTACCTGGGCATCATCGGGACATGGTTACGTATTCCCCACTGGGACTGACCTGATCCTGGTAACTCTGGTCCTGACTTTGGCCTCTTCTGTACCAGGTGACTCTGGATCCACCTTGGGTTCACCGTAACTGGTGACTCTGATCCTAAGCATGGCCTCACCTGACCTGGTGACTGTGGTTCCCATCGGGACCTCACCTGGACCTCATGTCTCTGGTCCCAATGGGCCTCACCAGGACCTGGTGTCTCTGGTACCCACCTTGGTAGCATCAGGATACGGTTACACTGTTCACTAACAGTGACCCAGCCGACCTATTAACTCTGGTCTTCACCTGGGCCACACCTGGACATGTGACACTGGTTCCCACCTGGGTCTCACCTGGACATGGTGAGTCGGATCCACACTGGTCCTCCCTGTAACTGGTGATTCTCGTTCCCACATGGACATCATGTGGACCTGGTGGCTGCAGTGTTTCTAGCTTCTCATGTACCTCGTGACTCTGGTCCCCACCAGGGCCTCACCGGGACCTGGTGAGTGTGGTTGCCACCTGCACCTCAAGTGGACCTGGTGATTCTGGTCTGCACCTGAGACTACCCTGGATCTGGTGACTGTGGTCCCCACCTGGGCTTCACCTGTTTGGGGACTCCGCTCCATCTGGCCTCACCTGGCCCTGTTGACCATGGTCCTCAACTGGGCAAAATTGGGACCCGGTGACTGTGTTCCACAACTGGACCTCACCTGGACCAGGTGATCTGGTCTCCCTCTGGGTCTCACACGCCCTAGTGACTGTGAACCCACTTTGCCTGACTTGGACCTGCTGACCCTGGTTGCCACCTGCGCCTGACCTCGAACTGTTGACTCTGGTACTTTCAAGGGCCTCCCCTGTACCTGGTGATCCTGGTCCCCACCTGGGCCTCACCTGGACGTGGTGACTCTGTCACAACCGCGTACTCACCTGGACCTGCTTACTGTGTTCCACATCTGGGCCTCAAGTAGACTTGTTGACCATGGTCCCCAAGCCGGCCTCACATGGACCTGTTGCCTCTGATCCCCACCGGGCCTCACGTGTACCTGGTAACTCTGGTCCTCACCTGGGCCTCATCTGGACCTAGTGACTCTGGTCCCCACCTGGGCTTCACCTGGATCTGGTGACTCTGGTCCCCACTGTACTTCACCTGGATCTGGTGACTCTGGTCCCCACCTGGACCTCTCCTGGACCTGGTGACTCTCTTTCCAACATGGACCTCACCTGGATCTGGTGACTCTGGTCCTCAGTTTGGCCTCACCTGGACCTGGTGTCTCTCGTCCCCACTTGGACCTAACTCAGAACTGCTGAATCTTGCCCCACCTAGGCCGCACCCAGACCTGGTGACTCTTGTCCCCAGCTATGCCTCAATTCGACCTGATGAATCTGGTCCTCACGTGGGCCTCACATGGACCTGGGACTCAGCTGGATACAGTGGCTCTGGTTCCCACAAGGGCTCAACTGATACTGGTGACTGTGGTCTTATTCTATGCCTCACCAGGACCTAGTGATTCTGTTCCCCATCGGGCCTGCATGGCCCTAGTGACTCTTGTCCTCACCCAGGAATCATTGGGAAGTGGATACTCTATTCCACACCTGGGCCTCACATTGACCAGGGACCTCTGGTCCCATTCTGGGCCTCAAACTAAACTGGTTACTCTGGTTCCCCCTCTGGGCCTCACCCTTACCTGGTGACTCTGGTCACCCCTTGGGCTTCAATTGGGCCTGGTGAATCTGGTCCTTAGCTGGTCCACACCTGGAATTGGTGACTGGTCGCCACCTGGGTCTCACCTGGCCTTGGTGAATCCTGTTGCCACCTGCACCTTACATGGACATTGTGTCTGTGGTCCCACCTGGACCTCACCTGGATCTGGTGGCTCTGGTTCCCATATGGGGCTCTCCTGGACCTGGTTCCTGTGGTCTCCATCTGGCCTCACCTGGAACACAATGACTCTGATCCATATTTGGACCTCTCATGGACCTGTTGACTCTGGTCCTTACCTAGGCATCATTTGGACCTGGATACTCTCTCATATACCTGGGCCTCACCTGGACCTAGTGACTGTGGTCCCACCTAGGCCTCACCTGGACGAGGTGACTGCTTCCCACAGGGACCTCAACTGGACCTGGTGACTCAGGTCCTCATATGGACATCATGGGACCTGGTTTCTCAGTTCCACATCGGGGCCTCACCTGGACCTAGTGATTCTCGTCCCTCTCTGGGCCTCACCCTGACGTGCTGACTCTAATCCCCCCCCGGATATCACCAGAACCGGGTGACTCTGGTCCCCCTCGGGACTCACCCGGAGCTGGGTCACTGGTCTTCAACTCGGCCTCAACAGGATCTGGTGAATCTACTCCTCACTTAGGCCTCGTCTGGACCTTGTGACTCTTTTCCCACCTGGCAACAATGGGACATGGTTACTCTGTTCCGCACCTGGGCCTCACATGGACGAGATAACTTTGCTCCGCACTTTGACCTCAACTGGTCCCGATGACCCTGGCCCCATCTGAGGCCTCAATCTGGACCTGGAGACTGTCGTCCCCACGTGGGTCTCACCTGGACCTGGTGACTCTCGTTCCCACATGAACCACACCTGGACCTGGTGACTGTGGTGTACTTGTAGACTCACATTTACCTGGTGACTCCGGTCCCCACTAGTGCCTCACCTGGATCTGGTGACTTTGGCCTGCAGGTTGGTCTCACCAGGACCTGGTGAGTGGGGTTGCCACCTGGGCCTCACCCAAACCTGGTGATCTGGTCCCCATCTGGATGTCACCTGCACCAGGTGATTCTGGTACCCCTCTAGTCCTCAACCAGATCTGGTGACTCTTGTCCTCAACTGGGCCACACCTGGACCTAGTGAATATGCTCCATCTGGGCCTCATTTGGACCTGGTGACTCTTGTCACTCACTGGGCATCATCGGGAAATGGTTCCACTGCATGGCCTGCTGGTTGGCCTCACCTGGACCTGGTAACTCTGGTCCCTACCTGGGCATCATTGGGACCTGGTTCCTCTGCTTGGCCTGCAGGTTGGCCTTATCTTGACCTGGTGAGTGGGGTTCCCACCTGCGTCTTACCCATGCCTGGTGACACAGGTCCCCACGTGGGCCTCACTAGGACCTGGTGAATGTGGTCCTTACCTAGTCCTCACCCGGAACTGGTAAATCTGGTCACCACCTCGGCATCACCTAGTCCTGGTGACTTTGTTCCCCACCTGGACCTGATTGCTGTGGACACCCTCTTGGCCTCACCTGGAAGTGGTAACTCTGATCCTAACTGGGCCTCTCCGAGATATGGTGACTCTGGTCCTCACCTGGGACCATTATGATCTGGATACTCTGTTCCACACCTGAGCCTCACCTGGACATGATGACTCTGGATCCCCTCTGGGCCTCCCCTGACATGGTTACGATCGTCCCCATCTGGATGTCACCTAGACCAGGTGAATCTGGTACCCCTCTAGGCCTCACCCAATCCTGGTGACTCAGGTCCCCACGTGGGCCTCTTTGATCTGTTAATCTGGTCCTTACCTGGTCCTCTCACCCGGGACTCTGCTCACCACCTGGGCCTCACCTGGACCTGGTGAATCTGGTCCCCATCTGGGCCTCACCCATTCCTGGTGACTTTGTTCGCCACCTGGACCTGATTGTTGTGGTCTCCTTCTTGGCCTCACCTGGAACTGGTCACTCTGTTCGTATCTGCACGTCACCAAGATCTTGTGAGTCTGGTCCTCACCTGGGCATCATTGGTACCTGGTGACTCTGTTCCTCACCTGAGTCTCACCTGGATATGATGACTCTGGAACCTCTCTGGGCCTCACCCTGACCTGGTGACTCTGGTCCCCATCTGGATGTCACCTGGTCCAGGTGATTCTGGTACCCCTCTAGGACTTAACCATATCTGGTGACTGTGATCCTCAACTGGGCCTCACCTGCACCTAGTGAATATGCTCCATCTGGGCCTCATTTGGACCTGGTGACTCTGATCCCTACCTGGGCATCATCGGGACATGGTTCCCTTGCATGGCCTGCAGGTTGGGCTCACCTGAACCTGGTAACTCTGGTTCCTACCTGGGCATCATCGGGACATGTTCCATGCAAGGCCTGCAGGTTGACTCACCTGGACCTGAGAACTCTAGTCCCTACCTCGGCATCATCAGGACCTGGTTCCTCTGCATGGCCTGCAGGTTGGCCTCACCTGGACCTGGTGAGAGGGGCTTGCCACCTGGGCCTCACACATGTGACACCGGTCCCCACGGGCCCAGACCTGGTGAATCTCGTCCTTACCTGGTCCTCACCGGACTGGTAACCCTAGTCACCACCTGGGAATCACCTGGACCTGGTGTATCTGGCCCCATCTGGGCCTCACCCAGTCCTGGTGACTTTGTTCCCCACCTGGACCTGATTGCTGTGGACTCCTTCTTGGCCTCAACTGGAACTGGTGACTCTGATCCTAACTGGCCTCACCCAGATCTGGTGACTCTGGTCCTCACCTGTGGACCATTGACCTGGATACTTTTCCACACCTGAGCCTCACCTGGACATGATGACTCTGGACCTTCGGGGCCTCACCCTGACATGGTGACTCTGGTCCCCATCTGGATGTCACCTAGACCAGGTGAATCTGTTACCCTCAAGGGCTCAAATATACCTGGTGACACTGGTCCTCAACTGGGTCTCACCGAGACCTAGTGAATATGCTCCCCACCTGCGCCTCATCGACCTGGTGACCTGGGTCTACCTGGGCATCATCGGAACATGGTTACTCTGTTCCCCACTGGGACTGACCTGATCCTGGTAACTCTGGTCCTGACTTTGGCCTCTTCTGTACCAGGTGACTCTGGCTCCACCTGGGCCTCACCTGTAACTGGTGACTCTGATCCTAAGCATGGCCTCACCTGACCTGGTGACTGTGGTTCCCATCGGGACCTCACCTGGACCTCATGTCTCTGGTCCCACCTGGGCCTCACCAGGACCTGGTGTCTCTGGTACCCACCTGGGTAGCATCAGGATATGGTTACACTGTACACTAACAGTGACCCAGCCGGACCTATCAACTCTGGTCTTCACCTGGGCCACTCCTGCACATGGTGACACTCGTTCCCACCTGGTCTCACCTGGAAATTGTGAGTCAGATCCCCACCTGGTCCTAACCTGTAACTGTTGATTCTCGTTCCCACATGGATATCATGTGGACATGGTGGCTGCAGTGTTTCTAGTTTGTCATGTACCTCGTGACTCTGGTCCCCACCAGGGCCTCACCGGGACCTGGTGAGAGTGGTTGCCAACTGCACCTCACCTGGACCTGCTGATTCTGGTCTGCACCTGAGACTACCCTGGATCTGGTGACTGTGTCCCCACCTGGGCTTCACCTGGATTTGGGGACACCGGTCCCCATCTTGGCCTCACCTGGCCCTTTTGACCATGGTCCTCAACTGGGCAAAATTGGGACGCGGTGACTGTGTTCCACAACTGAACCTCACCTGGACCACGTGACTCTGGTGCCCTCTGGGTCTCACCATGCCCTAGTTACTGTGAACCCCACTTTGGCCTGACTTGGACCTGCTGACCCTGGCTGAAACCTGCGCCTGACCTCGAACTGTTGACTCTGGTTCTTTCAAGGGCCTCCCCTGTACCTGGTGATCCTGGTCCGCAACTGGGCCTCACCTGGACGTGGTGACCCTTGTCACCACGGGACTCACCTGGACCTGCTTACTGTGTTCCACACCTGGGCCTCAAGTAGACCTGTTGACCATGGTCCCCAAGCCGGCCTCACATGGACCTGTTGCCTCTGATCCCCACCGGGGCCTCACGTGTACCTGGTAACTCGGTCCTCACCGGATCTGGACCTAGTGACTCTGGTCCCCACCTGTGCTTTGGATCTGGTGACTCGGGTCCCCACCTGGACCTCACCTGGATCTGGTGATTCTGGTCCTCAGTTTGGCCTCACCAGGACCTGGTGTCTCTCGTCCCCACTTTGACCTAACTCAGAACTGCTGAATCTTGACCCACCTAGGCCGCATCCAGACCTGGTGACTCTTGTCCCCAGCTATGCCTCAATTCGACCTGATGAATCTGGTCCTCACGTGGGCCTCACATGGACCTGGGACTCACCTGGATAGAGTGTCTGGTTCCCACAAGGGGCTCACCTGATACTGTTGACTGTGGTCTTATTCTATGCCTCACCAGGACCTAGTGATTCTGTTCCCCATCTGGGCCTGCATGGCCCTAGTGACTCTGTCCTCACCCAGCATCATTGGTACCTGGATACTCTATTCTACACTGGGCCTCACTTTGTCCAGGGACCTCTGGTCCCATTCTGGTCCTTAAACTAAACTGGTTACTCTGGTTCCCGCTCTGGTCCTCACCCTTACCTGGTGACTCTGGTCACCCCTTGGGCTTCACTTGGGCCTGGTGAATCTGGTCCTTAGCTGGTCCGCACCTGGATCTGCTGACTGGTCGTCACCTGGACCCCACGTGTACTTGGTGAATCCTCTTGCCACCTGCGCCTCACCTGGACCTTGTGACTGTGGTCCCACCTGGACCTCAATTGGATCTGGTGGCTCTGGTTCCCACATGGGGCTCTCCTGGACCTGGTTCCTGTGGTCTCCATCTGGCCTCACCTGGAACACAATGACTGTGATCTATATTTGGGCCTCTCCTGGACCTGTTGACTCTGGTCCTTACCTGGGCATCATTGGGACCTGGATACTCTCTTAAATACCTGGGCCAAACCTTGACCTGGTGACTGTGGTCCCACCTGGGCCTCACCTGGACGAGTGACTGGTTCCCACAAGGACCTCACCTGGACCTGGTGACTCAGGTCCTCATATGGGCATCATGGGACCTGGTTTCTCAGTTCCACATCGGGGCCTCACCTGGACCTAGTGATTCTCGTCCCATTATGGTCCTCACCCTGACGTGGTGACTCTGGTCCCCACCTGGATATCACCAGAACCGGGTGACGCTGGTCCCCCTCTGGGACTCACCCGGAGCTGGGGACACTGGTCCTCAACTGGGCCTCAACACGACCTGGTGAATCTACTCCTCACTTAGGCCTCGTCTGGACCTTGTGACTCTTTTCCCACCTGGCATCAATGGGACATGATTAGTCTGTTCCCCACCTGGGCCTCACTGGACATGAGAACTTTGCTCCACACTTTGGCCTCAACTGGTCCTGATGACTCCGGTCACCCGACCTAGGCGTCAATCTGGAACTGATTGCTGTGGACTTCTTCTTAACCTCAACTGGAACTGGTGACTCTGATCCAGATTGAAGATCCCCAATCTGGGCCTCACCTGGCCTTGTCAACCATGGTCCTCAACTGGCAAAATTGGGACCCGGTGACTGTGTTCCACCCCTGGACCCTCACTTGGACCAGGTGACTCTGGTCCCCCTCTGGGTCTCACCGTGCCCTAGTGACTGTGAACCCCACTTTGGCCTGACTTGGACCTGCTGACCTTGGTTGACACCTGCGCCTGACCTCGAACTGTTGACAGGTTCATTCAAGGGCTTCCCTGTACATGGTGATCCTGGTCCCCCCCTGTGACTCACCGGACGTGGTGACTCTTGTCACCACCGCGGACTCACCTGGACCTGGTTACTGTGTTCCACACCTGGGCCTCAATTAGACCTGTTGACCATGGTACCGAAGCCGGCCTCATATGGACCTGTTGCTCCTGATTCCCACCGGGGCTTCACGTGTACCTGGTAAACTGGTCCTGACTTGGGCCTCATCTGGACCTAGTGATTCTGGTCCCCACCTTGGCTTCACCTGGATCTGGTGACTCTGGTCCTCAGTTTGGCCCTCACCTGTACCTGGTGACTCAGGTCCTCATTTGGGCATTAATGGGAACTTTTTTCTCAGTTCCACATCGGGGCCTCACCTGAAACTAGTGATTCTCGTCCCCCTCTGGGCCTCACGCTGACGTGGTGTGAGTCTTATCCCCACCTGGATATCACCAGAACCGGGTGACTCTGGTCCCCCTCTGGGACTCACCCGGAGCTGGGGACACTGGTGCTCAACTGGGCCTCAACAGAACCTGGTGAATCTAGTCCTCACTTAGGCCTCATCTGTACCTTGTGATTCTTTTCCCACCTGGCATCAATGGGACATGGTTACTCTTGTCCCAACCTAGACATCACCTGGACATGATACTTTGCTCCACACTTGGCCTCAACTTGTCCTGATCAATTTTTTTCCCCCACCTAGGCCTCAATCTGGACCTGGGACTATGGTCCCCACCTGGGTCTCACCTGGACCTGGTGACTCTCGTTCCCACATGAACCACACCTGGACATGGTGAATGTGGTTTTCTTGTAGACTCACATTTACCTGGTGACTCCGGTCCCCACTAGGGCCTCACCTGGATCTGGTGACTCTGGCCTACAAGTGTGCCTCACCTGGACTTGGTGAGTGGGGTTGCCACCTGGGCCCTCACCCATACCTGGTGACTCAGTTTCACACGTGGGCCTCCTTGGACCTGGTGAATCTCGTCCTTACCTGGTCCTCTCCCAGACCCTGGGACTCTGGTCACCACTTCGCCTCACCTGGACCTGGTGAATCTGGTCCCCATCTGGGCCTCAACAAGTTCCTGGTGGCTTTGTTCCCCACCTGGACCTATTGCTGTGGACTTCTCTTGGCCTCACCTGGAACTGGTGACTCTGATCCTATATGAGCGTCACAAGACCTTGTGACTCTGGTCCTCACCTGGGCTTCATTGGTACCTGGTGGACTCTGTTCCACACCTGAGCCTCACCTGGACATGATGACTCTGGAACCTCTCTGGGCCTCACCCTGACGTGGTGACCCTTGTCCCCATCTGGATGTCAACTGGACCAGTGATTCTTGTACCCCTCTAATACTCAACCAGATCTGGTGACTCTGACCTCAACAGAGCCTCACCTGGACCTAGTGAATATGCTCCAAACTGGGCCTCATTTGGATCTGGTGACCCTGGTCACTTCCTGGGCATCATCGGGACATGGTTCAGCTGCATGGCCTTCAGGTTGGCCTCACCTGGACCTGGTAACTCTGGTCCCTACCTGGGCATCATCGGGAACATGGTTCCTCTACATGGCCTGCAGGTTGGCCTCACCTGGACATGGTGAGTTGGGTTGGCACCTGGGCCTCACACATACATGGTGACACAGGTCCCGTGGGCCCAGTATGACCTGGTGAATCTCGTCCTTACCTGGTCCTCACCCGCACCTGGTAACCCTGATCAACACATGGGAATCACCTGGACCTGGTGAATCTGGTCCCCATCTGGGCCTCACCCAGTCCTGGTGACTTTGTTCCCCTCTGGATCTGATTGCTGTGGACTCCTTCTTGGCCTCAACTGGAAGTGGTGACTCTGATCCAACCTGGGCCTCACCCAGATCTGGTGACTCTGGTCCTCACCTGTGGACCATTATGACCTGGATACTCTGTTCCACACCTGAGCCTCACTTGGACATGATGACTCTGGATCCCCTCTGGGCCTCACCCTGACATGGTGACTATGGTCCCCATCTGGATTTCACCTAGACTAGGTGAATCTGGTACCCCTCTAGGGCTCAAATAGACCTAGTGACACTGGTCCTCAACTGGTGTCACCGAGACCTAGTGAATATGCTCCCCACCTGCGCCTCATCTGTACCTGGTGACGCTGGGTCTACCTGGGCATCATCGGGACATGGTTACTCTGTTTCCCACTGGGACTGACCTGATCCTGGTAACTCTGGTCCTTACTTTGGCCTCTTCTGTACCAGGTGACTCTGGCTCCACCTGGGCCTCACCTGTAACTAGTGACTCTGATCCAAAGCATGGCCTCTCCTGACCTGGTGACTGTGGTTCCCATCGGGACCTCACCTGGACTTCATGTCTCTGGTCCCACCTGGGCCTCACCAGGACCTGGTGTCTCTGGTACACACCTGGGTAGCATCAGGATATGGTTACACTGTTCACTAACAGTGACCCAGCCGGACCTATTAACTCTGGTCTTCACCTGGGCCACACCTGGACATGGTGACACTCGTTCCCACCTGGGTCTCACCTGGAAATGGTGAGTCAGATACCCACCTGGTCCTAACTTATAACTGTTGATTCTCGTTCCCACATGGACATCATGTGGACCTGGTGGCTGCGGTGTTTCTAGTTTGTCATGTACCTTGTGACACTGGTCCCCACCAGGGCCTCACCGGGACCTGGTGAGTGTGGTTGCCACCTGCACCTCACCTGGACCTGGTGATTCTGGTCTGCACCTGAGAGTACCCTGGATCTGGTGACTGTGGTCCCCACCTGGGCTTCACCTGGATTTGGGGACTCTCGTCCCCATGTGAGGCTCACCAGGCCCTGTTGACCATGGTCCTCAACTGGGCAAAATTGGGACGCGGTGACTGTGTTCCACAACTGGACCTCACCTGGACAACGTGACTCTGGTGCCCCTCTGGGTCTCACCATTCCCTAGTGACTGCGAACCCCACTTTCCCCTGACTTAGACCTGCTGGCCCTGGTTGAAACCTGCGCCTGAACTCGAACTGTTGACTCTGGATCTTTCAAGGGCCTCCCCTGTACCTGGTGATCCTGGTCCGAACCTGGGCCTCACCTGGACGTGGTGACTCTTGTCACCATGGGGACTCACCTGGACCTGCTTACTGTGTTCCACACCTGGGCCTCAAGTAGACATGTTGACCATGGTCCCCTAGCCGGCCTCACATGGAACTGCTGCCTCTGATCCCCACCGAGGCCTCACGTGTACCTTGTAACTCTGGTCCTCACCTGGGCCTCATCTGGACCTAGAGACTCTGGTCCCCACCTGGGCTTCACCCGGATCTGGAGACTCTGGTCCCCATCTGGACTTCACCTGGATCTGGTGACTCTGGTCCCAATCTGGACCTCTCCTGGACTTGGTGTCTCTCTTGCCCACTTTGACCTAACTCAGAACTGAAGAATCTTGCCCCACCTAGGCCGCACCCAGACCTGGTGACTCTTGTCCCTAGCTATTCCTCAATTCGACCTGATGAATCTGGTCCTCACGTGGACCTCACATTCACCTGGGACTCAGCTGGAAAGAGTGGCTCTGGTTCCCACTAGGGGCTCACCTGATACTGCTGAATGTGGTCTTATTCTATGCCGCACCAGAACCTAGTGATTCTGTTCCCCATCTGGGCCTGCATGGCCTTAGTGACTCTGGTCCTCACTCAGGCATCATTGGGACCTGGATACTCTATTCCACACCTGGGCCTCACTTTTACCAGGAACCGCTGGTCCCATTCTGGGCCTCAAACTAAACTGGTTACTCTGGTCCCCCTCTTAACCTCACCCTTACCTGGTTACTCTGGTCACCCCTTGGGCCTCCCCTGGGCCTGGTGACTCTGGCCTGCAGGTTGGCCTCACCTGGACTTGATTAGTTGATGCCACCTGGGCCTCACCCATACCTGGTGACTCAGGTCCCCACATGGGCCTCTTGGACCTGGTGAATCTGGCCCTTACCTGGACTTCTCCCAGACCCGGGGAATCTGGTCACAACATGGGCCTCACCTGGACCTGGTGAATTTGGGTCCATCTGGGCCTAACCCAGTCCTGGTGACTATGTTCCCCAACTGGACCTGATTGCTCTGGACTCTTTCTTGCCCTCACCTTGAACTGGTGACTCTGATCCTATTACCTAGTCCTCACCCAGAACTGGTAAATCTGGTCACCACCTGGGCATCACCTAGTCCTGGTGACTTTGTTCCCCACGTGGACCTGATTGCTGTGGACACCTTCTTGGCCTCACCTGGAAGTGGTAACTCTGATCACAACTGGGCCTCTCCCAGATCTGGTGACTCTGGTCCTCACCTGGGCCTCATCTGGACCTAGTGACTCTGGTCCCCACCTGGGCTTCACCTGGATCTGGTGACTCTGGTCCCCACCTGGATTTCACCTGGAACTGGTGACTCTGGTCCATACCTGAACCTCTCCTGGACCTGGTGACTCTGGTCCTCACCTGGGCCTCATCTGGACCTACTGACTCTGGTCCCCACCTGGGAATCACCTGGACCGGGTGAATCTGGTCCCCATCTGGGCCTCCCCCGGTCCTGGTGACTTTGTTCCCCACCTGGACCTGCTTGCTGTGGACTCCTTCTTAGCCTCACCTGGAACTGATGACTCTCATCCTAACTGGGCCTAGCTCAATCTCCTGACTCTGGTCCTCCCCTGTGGACCACTATGAACAGGATACTCTGTACCACACCTGAGCCTCACCTGGACATGATGACTCTGGATCCACTCTGGGCCTCACCCTGACGTGGTAACTCTGGTCCCCATGTGGATGTCACCTAGACCAGGTGAATCTCGTACCCCTCTAGGCCTCAACTAGACCTGGTGACTCTGGTTCTCACCTGGGCCTCACCGGGACCTAGGGAATATTCTCCCCAACTGTGCTTCATTTGGACCTGGTGACTCTGGTTCTACCTGGGCATCATCGGGACATGGATACTGTATTCCCCACTGGGACTGACCTGATCCTGGTAACTCTGGTCCTGATTTGGCCTCTTCTTTACCAGGTGACTCTGGATCCACCTTGGGTTCACCGGTTACTGATGACTCTTATCCTAAGCATGGCCTCACCTGACCTGGTGACTGTGGTTCCCATCGGGACCTCACCTGGACCTCATGTCTCTGGTCCCACCTGGGCCTCACCAGGACCTGGTGTCTCTGATACCCATCTTGGTAGCATCAGGATACGGTTACACTGTTCACTAACAGTGACCTAGCCGGACCTATTAACTCTGGTCTTCACCTGGGCCACACCTGGACATGGTGACACTGGTTCCCACCTGGGTCTCACCTGGACATGCTGAGTCGGATCCACAACTGGTCCTCACGTGTAACTGGTGATTCTCGTTCCCACATGGACATCATGTGGACCTGGTGGCTGCAGTGTTTCTAGCTTCTCATGTACCTCGTGACTCTGGTCCCCACCAGGGCCTCACAGGGCCCTGGTGAGTGTGGTTGCCACCTGCACCTCAAGTGGACCTGGTCATTCTGGTCTGCACCTGAGACTACCCTGGATCTGGTGACTGTGGTCCCCACCTGGGCTTCACCCGCTTTGGGGACTCCGGTTTCCTTCTGGGACTCACCTGGCCCTGTTGACCATGGTCCTCAACTGGGCAAAATTGGGACCCGGTGACTGTGTTCCACAACTGGACCTCACCTGGACCAGGTGATTCTGATCTACCTCTGGGTCTCACCGTACCCTAGTGACTGTGAACCCCACTTTGGCCTGACTTGGACCTGCTGACCCTGGTTGCCACCTGCGCTGATCTCGAACTGTTCACTCTGGTACTTTCAAGGGCCTACCCTGTATCTTGTGATCCTGGTCCCCACCTGGGCCTCACCTGGACGTGGTGACTCATGTCACAACCGCGTACTCACCTGTACCTGCTTACTGTGTTCCACATCTGGGCCTCAAGTAGACTTGTTGACCATGGTCCCCAAGCCGGCCTCACATGGAACTGTTGCCTCTGATCCCCACCGGGGCCTCACGTGTACCTGGTAACTCTGGTCTTCACCTCGGGGCCTCACCTGGACCTAGTGATTCTCGTCCGACCTTGGGACTCACCCTGACGTGCTGACTCTGGTCCCCACCTGGATATCACGAGAACCGGGTGACTCTGGTCGACCTCTGGGACTCACCCGGAGCTGGGGACTCTGGTCCTCAACTGGGCCTAAACAGGACCTGGTGAATCTACACCTCACTTAGGCCTCGTCTGGACCTTGTGACTCTTTTCCCACCTGGCATCAATGGGACATGGTTACTCTGTTCCCCACCTGGGCCTCACCTGGACATGATAACTTTACTCCACACTTTGGCCTCAACTGGTCCTGATGACTCTGGTCCCCCCACCTAGGCCTCAATCTGGACCTGGTGACTGTGGTCCCCACCTGGGTCTCACCTGGACCTGGTGATTCTCGTTCCCACATGAACCACACCTGGACCTGGTGACTGTGGTGTTTTTGTAGACTCACATTTACCTGGTAACTCCGGTCCCCACTAGGGCCTCACATGGATCTGGTGACTCTGGCCTGCAGGCTGGCCTCACCTGGAGCTGGTGAGTGGGGTTGCCTCCAGGACCTCACCCATTCCTGGGGACTCTGTCCCCACGTGGGCCTCTTGGATCTGGTGAATCTGGTCCTTACCTGGTCCTCTCCCAGACACGGGGACTCTGGTCACCACCTGGGCCTCACCTGGACATGGTGAATCTGGTCCCCATCTGGGCCTCACCCAGTCCTGGTGTCTTTGTTCCCCACCGGGACCTGATTGCTGTGGACTCTTTCTTGGCCTCACCTGGTACTGGTGACTCTGATCCTATCTGCTCGTCACCGAGATCTGGTGACTCTGGTCCTACCCTGGGTATCATTGGTACCTGTTGATTCTGTTCCACACCTGAGTCTCACCTGGACATTATGACTCTGGAAACTCCCTGTGTGTCACCCTGACCTGATGACTCTGGTCTCCATCTGGATGTCACCTGGGTCAGGTGATTCTGGTACCCCTCTAGGACTCAACCAGATCTGGTGACTCTGGTCCTCAACTGGGCCTCACCGGGACCTAGTGAATATGCCCCATCTGGTCCTCATTTTGATTTTTTTTTATTTATTTATTCATAGAGATGCAGAGAGAGAGAGAGAGAGAGAGGCAGAGACACAGGCAGAGGGAGAAGCAGGCTCCATGCAGGGAGCCTTACGTGGTACTCGATCCAGGGTCTCCAGGATCACGCCCTGGGCTGCAGGCGGCGCTAAACCGCTGCGCCACCGGGGTTGCCCCTGGTCCTCATTTTGACCTGGTGACTCTGGTCTCTACCTGGGCATCATCGGGACATGGTTTCACTGCATGGCCTACAGGTTGGCCTCACCTGGACCTGGTAACTCTGGTCCCTACCTGGGCATCATCGGGACACGGTTCCTCTCCATCACCTGCAGGTTGGCCTCACCTGGACCTGGTGAGTGGTGTTGCCAATTGTGCCTCACCCGTACATGGTGACACAGGTCCCCACGTGGCCCTCAATTGGACCTGGTGAATCTGGTCCTTACCTGGTCCTTCCCCGGAACTGGTACCTCTGGTCACCACCTGGGAATCACCTGGGCCTGGTGAATCTGGTCCCCATCTGGCCTCACCCAGTCCTGGTGACTTTGTTCCCCACATCGACCTGATTGCTGTGGATGCCTTCTTGGCCTCACCTGGAACTGGTGACTCTGATCCTATCTGCGCATCACCCAGACCTGGTGAATCTGGTCCTCAACTGGGCATCATTGGTACCTGGTGACTCTGTTCCACACCTGAGCCTCACCTGGACATGATGACTCTGGAACCTCTCTGGGCCTCACCCTGACCTGGGGACTCTGGTCCCCATCTCGATGTCACCTGAACCAGGTGATTCTGGTACCCTTATAGGGCTCAACCAGATCTGGTGACTCTGGTCCTCAACTGGGCCTCACCTAGACCTAGTTAATATGCTCCATCTGGGCCTCATTTGGATATGGTGATTCTGATCCCTACCTCGGCATTACCGGGACATGGTTCCACTGCATGGCCTGCTGCTTGGCCTCACCTGGACCTGGTAACTCTGGTCGCTACCTGGGCATCATCGGGACATGGTTCCTCTGCATGGCCTGCAGGTTGGCCTCATCTTCACCTGGTGAGTGGGGTTCCCACCTGGGTCTTACCCATGCCTGGTGACACAGGTCCCCACGTGGGCCTCACTTGACCTGGTGAATGTGGTCCTTACCTAGTCCTCACCCGGAACTGGTAAATCTGGTCACCACCTGGGCCTCACCTGGACTTGGTGAATCCTGTTGCCACCTGCGCCTCACCTGGACCTGTGACTGTGGTCCCACCCGGACATCACCTGGATCTGGTGGCTCTGGTTCCCATATGGGGCTCTCCTGGACCTGGTTCCTGTGGTCTCAATCTGGCCTCACCTGTAACACAATGACTCTGAACCATATTTGGGCCTCTCCTGGATCTGTTGACTCTGGTCCTTACCTGGCCATCATTGGGACCTGGATACTCTCTTATATACCTGGGCCTCACCTGGACCTGGTGACTGTGGTCCCACCTGGGCCTCACCTGGAGGAGGTGACTGGTTACCACAGGGACCTCACCTGGACCTGGTGACTCAGGTCCTCATATGGGCATCATGGGACCTGGTTTCTCAGTTCCACATCGGGGCCTCACCTGGACCTAGTGATTCTCGTCCCTCTCTGGGCCTCAACCTGACGTGGTGACTCTGGTCCCCACCTGGATATCACTAGTACCGGGTGACTCTGGTCCCCCTCTGGGTCTCACCCGGAGCTGGGGACACTGGTCCTCAAGTGAGCTCAACAGGACTTGGTGAATCTACTCCTCACTTAGACCTCGTCTGGATCTTGTGACTCTTTTCCCACCTGGCATCAATGGGACATGGTTACTCTGTTCCGCACCTCAGCCTCACATGGACGTGATAACTTTGCTCCGCATTTTGGCCTCAACTGGTCCTGATGACCCTGGTCCCCTCACCTAGGCCTCAATCTGGACCTGGAGACTGTCGTCCCACCTGGGTCTCACCTGGACCTGGTGACTCTCGTTCCCACCTGAACCACACCTGGCCCTGGTGACTGTGGTGTTCTTGTAGACTCAGATTTACCTGGTGACTCGGGTCCCCACTAGGGCCTCACCTGGATCTGGTGACTCTGGCCTGCAGGTTCACCTCACTTGGACCTGGTGAGTGAGGTTGCCACCTGGACATCACCCAAACCTGGTGACTCAGGTCCCCACGTGGGCCTCTTGGACCTGTTAATCTGGTCCTTACCTGGTCCTGTCCCAGACCCGGGGACTCTGGTCACCCAGTCCTGGTGACTTTTTTCCCCACCTGGACCTCATTGCTGTGGACTCTTTCTTGGCCTCAACTAGAACTGGTGACTCTGATCCTATCTGCGTGTCACCCAGACCTGGTGACTCTGGTCCTCACCTGGGCATCATTGGTACCTGGTGACTCCATTCCACACCTGAGCCTCACCTGGACATGATGACTCTGGAACCTCACTGGGCCTCACCCTGATCTGGTGACTCTGGACCCTATCTGGATGTCACCTGGACCAGGTGATTCTGGTACCCCTCTAGGCCTCAACCAGATCTGGTGACTCTGGTCCTCAAGTGGGCCACACCTGGACCTAGTGAATATGCTGCATCTGGGCCTAATTTGGACCTGGTGACTCTGGTCCCTACCTGGGCATCATCGGGACATGGTTCCACTGCATGGCCTGCAGGTTGGCCTCACCTGGACCTGGTAACTCTGGCCTCTACCTGGGAATCATCGGGACATTGTTCCACACATGGCCTGGAGGTTGGCCTTACCTGGACCTGGTAATTCTAGTCCCTACCTGGGCATCATCGGGACATGGTTCCTCTGCATGGCCTGCAGGTGGGCCTCACCTGGACCAGGTGAGTGGCGTTGTCACCTTGGTCTCACACATGCCTGGTGACACAGGTCCCCACGTGGGCCTCACTTGGGCCTGGTGAATCTGGAACTTACCTGGTCCTCACCCGGAAATCCTAACTCGGGTCACCACCCGGGAATCACATGAACCTGGTTAATCTGGTCCCCATCTGGTCCTCATCCAGTCCTGGTGACTTTGTCACCCCACCTGGAACTGATTGCTGTGGACTCCTTCTTGGCCTCACCTGGAACTGGTGACTCTGAGCTTAACTGGGCCTCACCCAGATCTGGTGACTCTGGTCCTCACCTATAGACCATTATGACCTGGGTACTCTGTTCCACACCTGAGCCTCACCTGGACATGATGACTCTGGATCCCCTCTAGGCCTCACCCTGATTTGATGACTCTGGTCCACATCCGGATGTCACCTAGACTAGGTGAATCTGGTATCCCTCTAGGCCTCAACTTGACCTGGTGACTCTGGTCCTCAACTGGACCTCTCCTGACCTGGTGACTCTCTTTCCAACATGGACCTCACCTGGATCTGGTGATTCTGGTCCTCAGTTTGGCCTCACCTGGACCTGTTGTCTCTCGTCCCCCTTTGACCTAACTCAGAACTGCTGAATCTTGCCCCACCTAGGCTGCACCCAGACATGGTGACTCTTGTCCCCAGCTATGCCTCAATTCGACCTGATGAATCTGGTCCTGACGTGGGGCTCACATGGACCTGGGACTCAGCTGGATAGAGTGGCTCTGGTTTCCACAAGGGGAACACCTGATACTGGTGATTCTGGTCTTATTCTCTGCCTCACCAGGACCTAGTGATTCTGTTCCCCATCTGGGCCTGCATGGCCCTAGTGACTCTGATCCTCACCCAGGCATCATTGGGACCTGGATACTCTATTCCACATCTGGGTCTCACTTTGACCAGGGACCTCTGGTCCCATTCTGGGCCTCAAACTAAACTGGTTACTGTGGTTCCCCTCTGGGCCTCACCCTTACCTGGTGACTCTGGTCACCCCTTGGGCTTCACATAGGCCTGGTGAATCTGGTCCTTAGCTGGTCCACTCCTGGATCTGGTGACAGGTCGCCACCTGGGCCTCACCTGGACTTGGTGAATCCTGTTGCCACCTGCGCTTCACCTGGACCTTGTGACTGTGGTCCCACCTGGACCTCACCTGGATCTGGTGGCTCTGGTTCCCATATGGGGCTCTCCTGGACCTGGTTCCTGTGGTCTCCATCTGGCCTCACCAGGAACAAAATGACTCTGATCCATATTTGGGCCTCTCCTGGACATGTTGACTCAGGTCCTTACCTAGGCATCATTGGGACCTGGATACTCTCTTATATACCTGGGCGTCACCTGGAACTGGTGACAGTGGTCCCACCTGGGCCTCACCTGGACGAGGTGACTGGTTCCCACAGGTACCTCAACTGGACCTGGTGACTCAGGTCCTAATATGGGCATCATGGGACCTGGTTTCTGGGTTCCACATCGGGGCCTCACCTGGACCTAGTGATTCTCGTCCCCCTTCTGGGCCTCACTCTGACGTGGTGACTCTGGTCCACACCTGGATATCACCAGAACCGGGTGACTATGGTCCCCCTCTGGGACTCACCTGGAGCTTGGGACACTGGTCTTCAACTGGGCCTCAACAGGACCTGGTGAATCTACTCCTCACTTAGGCCTCGCCTGGACCTTGTGACTCTTTTCGCACCTGGTATCAATGGGACATTGTTACTCTGTTCCACACCTGGGCCTCATCTGGACATGATAACTTTGCTCCACACTTTGGCCTCAACTGCTTCTGATGACACTGGTCGCTCCAACTTGTCCTCAATCTGGACCTGGTGACTGTGGTCCCCACCTGGGTCTCACCTGGACCTGGTAACTAAGTTCCCACATGAACCACACCTGGACCTGGTGACTGTGATGTTCTTGTAGACCTACCTTTACCTGGTGACTCCTGTCCCCACTAGGGCCTCACCTGGATCTGGTGACTCTGGCCTGCAGGTTGGACTCACCTGTACCTGGTGAGTGGGGTTGCCACCTGGGCATCACCCATACCTGGTGACACAGGTCAACTCGTGGGCCACTTGGACCTGGTAAATCTGGTCCGGAACCTGGTCCTCTCCCAGTCCCGGGGACTCTGGTCACCACCTGGGCCTCACCTGGACATGGTGAATGAATCTGTTCCCATCTGGGCCTCACCCAGTCCTGGTGACTTTCTTCCCCACCTGGACCTGATTGCTGTGGACTCCTCTTGGCCTCAACTGGAATTGGTGACTCTGAAACTTACTGGGCCTCACCCAGATCAGGTGACTCTGGTCCTCACCTGTGGACCATTATAACCTGGATACTCTGTTCCACACCTGAGCCTCACCTGGACATGATGACTCTGGAACCTCTCTGGGCCTCACCCTGACCTGGTGACTCTGGAGCCATCTGGATATCACCTGGACTAGGTGATTCTGGTACCCCTCTAGGCCTCAACCAGGTCTGGTGACTCTGGTCCTCAACTAGGCCTCACCTGGACCTAGGGAATATGCTCCATCTGGTCCTCATTTGGGTCTGGTGACTCTGGTCCCTAACTGGGCATCATCGGGACATGGTTCCACTGCATGGCCTTCAGGTTGGCCGCACCTGGACCTTGTAACTCTGGTTCTACCTGGGCATCACCAGGACGTGGTTACTCTATTCCCCAGTGGGACTGACCTGATCGTGGAAATTCTGGTCCTGACTTTGGCCTCTTCTGTACCATGTGACTCTGGCTCCACCTGGACCTCACCTGTAACTGGTGACTCTGATCCGAAGCATCGCCTCACCTGACCTGTTGACTGTGGTTCCCATCGGTACCTCACCTGGACCTCATGTCTCTGGTCCCACCTGGGCCTCACCAGGATCTTGTATCTCGTACCCACCTGAGTAGCATCAGGATATGGTTACACTGTTCACTAACAGTGACCCAGCCAGACCTGTTAACTCTGGTCTTCACCGGGTCCACACCTGGACATGGTGACACTGGTTCCCAGCAGGGTCTCACCTGGACATGGTGAGTCAGATCACCACCTGGTCCTCACCTGTAAGTGGTGATTCTCGTTCCCACATGGACATCATGTGGAACTGGTGGCTGCAGTGTTTCTAGCTTCTCATGTACCTCGAGAATCTGGTCCACACCTGGGCCTCACCGGGACCTGGTGAGTGTGGTTGTCTCCTGCACCTCACCAGGACCTGGTGATTCTGGTCTGCACCTGAGACTACCCTGGATCTTGTGACTGTGGTCCCCACCTGGGCTTCACCTGGATTTGGGGACTCCGGTCCCCGTACGGGCCTCCCCTGGCCCTGTTGTCCATGGTCTTCAACTGGACAAAATTGGGACCCGGTGACTGTGTTCCACAACTGGACCTCACCTGGACCAGGTGACTCTGGTCCCCCTCTGGGTCTCACCGTGCCCTAGTGACTGTGAACCCAACTTTGGCCTGACTTGGACCTGCTGACCCTGGTTGCCACCTGCGCCTGACCTCGAAATGTTGACTCAGGTTCTTTCAAAGGCCTCCCCTGTACCTGGTGATCCTGGTCCCCAATTTGGCCTCAACTGGACGTGGTGACTCTTGTCACTACTGGGGACTCACCTAGACAGGCTTACAGTGTTCCACACCTGGACCTCAGGTAGCCCTGTTGACCATGGTCCCCAAGCCGGCCTCACGTGGCATTTTGGCTGTGATCTCCGCCGGGGCCTCACGTGTACCTGTTAACTCTGATCTTCACCTGGGCCTCATCTGGACCTAGTGACTCTGGTCCCCACCTGGGCTTCACCTGGATCTGGAGACTCTCGTCCCCACCTGGAATTCACCTGGATCTTGTGACTCTGGTCCCCACCTGGACCTCTCCTGGACCTGGTGACTCTCTTTCCAACATGGACCTCACCTGGATCTGGTGACTCTGGTCCACAGTTTGGCCTCACCTGGACCTGGTTTCTCTCGTCCCCACTTTGAACTAACTCAGAACTGCTGAATCTTGCCCCACCTAGGCCGCACCCAGACCTGGTGACTCTTGTCCCCAGCTATGCCTCAATTTGCCCTAATGAATCTGGTCCTCACGTGGGCCTCACATGGACCTGGGACTCAGCTGGATAGAGTGGCTCTGGTTCCCACAAGGGGCTCACCTGATACTGGTGACTGTGGTCTTATTCTATGCCTCACCAGGACCTAGTGATTCTGTTCCCCATCTGGGCCTGCATGGCCCTAGTGACTCTGGTCCTCAACCTGGAATCATTGGGAACTGGATCTCTATTCCACACCTGGGCCTCACTTTGACCAGGGACCTCTGGTCCCATTCTGGGCCTCAAACTAAACTGGTTACTCTGGTATCCCCTCTGGGCCTCACCCTTACCTGGTGACTCTGGTCACCCTTGGGCTTCACTTGTACCTGGTGAATCTGGTCCTTAGCTGGTCCGCATCTGGATCTGGTGACTGGTCGCCACCTGGGTCTCACCTGGACTTGGTGAATCCTGTTGCCACCTGCACCTCACCAGGACCTTGTGACTGTGGTCCCACCTGGACCTCACCTGGATCTGGTGGCTCTGGTTCTCATATGGGGCTCTCTGGACCTGGTTCCTGTGGTCTCCATCTGGCCTCACCTGGAACACAATGACTCTGATCCATATTTGGTCCTCTCCTGGACCTGTTGACTCTTGTCCTTACCTGGGCATCATTGGGACCTGGATACTCTCTTATATACTAGGGCCTCACCTGGACCTGGTGACTGTGTTCCCACCTGGGCCTCACCTGGACGAGGTGACTGGTTCCCACAGGGACCTCACCTGGATCTGGTGACTCAGGTCCTCATATGGATATCATGGGACCTGGTTTCTGAGTTCCACATCGGGGCCTCACCTGGACCTAGTGATTCTCATTCCCCTCTGGGCCACAACCTGACGTGCTGACTCTGGTCCCCCCCTGGATATCACCAGAACCGGGTGACTCTGGTCCCCCTCGGGACTCACCCGGAGCTGGGGTCACTGGCACTCAACTGGGCCTCAACAGGAGCTGGTGAATCTATTCCTCACTTAGGCCTCTTCTGGACCTTCTGACTCTTTTCCCACCTGGCATCAATTGGACATGGTTACTCTGTACCCCACCTGGGCCTCACCTGGACATGATAACTTTGCTCCACACTTTGGCCTCAACTGATCCTGATGATTCTGGTCCCCCCATCTAGACCTCAATCTGGACCTGGTGACTGTGGTCCCCACCTGGGTCTCATTGTACCTGTGACTCTCATTCCCACATGAAACACACCTGGACCTGATGACTGTGTTGTTCTTGTAGTCTCACATTTACCTGGTGTCTCCGGTCCCCACTAGGGCCTTACCTGGATCTGGTGACTCTGATCCTATCTGCGCGTCACTCAGACCTGGTGACTCTGGTCCTAACCTGGGCATCATTGGTACCTGGTGACTCTGTTCGAACCTGAGCCTCACCTGGACATGATGACTCTGGAACCTGGCTGGGAATCACCCTGACCTGGTGACTCTGATCCCCATCTGGATGTCACTGGACCAGGTGATTCTGGTACCCCTCTAGGCCTCAACCAGTTCTGGTGCCTCTGGTCCTCAACTGGGCCTCACCTGAACCTAGTGAATATGCTCCATCTGGGCCTAATTTGGACCTGGTGACTCTGGTACCTACCTGGGCATCATCGGGACATGGTTCCACTGCATGGCCTGCAGGTTGGCCTCACATGAACCTGGTAACTCTGTTCCCAACCTGGACATCATCGGGACATGGTTCCTCAGCATGGCCTGCAGGTTGGCCTCACCTTGAACTGGTGAGTGGGGTTGCCACCTGGGCCTCACACATAGCTGGTGACTCAATTCCCCTCGTGGGCCTCTTGGACCTGGTGAATCTGGTCCTTACCTGGTCCTGTCCCAGACCCGGGGACTCTGGTCACCACCTGGGCCTCACCTGGACCTGGTGAATGTGGTCTCCATCTGGCCTCACCTGGATAACAATGATTCTGATCCATATTTGGGCCTATCCTGGATCTGTTGTCTCTGGTCCTTACCTGGCCTCATTGGGACCTGGATACTCACTTATATACCTGTGCCTCACCTGGACCTGGTGAATGTGGTCCCACCTGGGCCTCACTTGGACGAGGTGCCTGGTTCCCACAGGGATCTCACTTGGACCTGGTGACTCAGGTCCTCATATGGGCATCATGGGACCTGGTTTGTCAGTTCCACATCGGGGAGTCACCTGGACCTAGTGATACTCGTCCCCCTCTAGGCCTCACCCTGACGTGGTGACTCTGGTCTCCAGCTGGATATCACCAGAACCCGGTGACTGTGGTCCCCACCTGGATCTCACCTGGACCTGGTGACTCTCGTTCCCACATGAACCACACCAGGACCTGGTGACTGTGGTGTTCTTGTAGACTCAC
The DNA here is from genome assembly GCF_011100685.1 of Canis lupus familiaris. NCBI lineage: Eukaryota > Metazoa > Chordata > Mammalia > Carnivora > Canidae > Canis > Canis lupus. The sequence goes on along the minus strand of NW_023330703.1, from coordinate 6,143 downwards.
ATTTACCTGGTGACTCCGGTCCCCATTAGGGCCTCACCTGCAACTCGTAACTCTGGTCCATACCTGGCATTATCGGGACACCGTTCCTCTGCATGGCCGGAAGGTTGGCCTCCCCTGGACCTGGTGAGTGGGGTTGACATCTGGGCCTCACCCATACCGGTGACACAGGTCCCCACGTGGGCCTCACTTGGACCTGGTGAATCTGGACTTTACCTGGTCCTCACCCGGAAATGGTAACTCTGGTCACCACCTGGGAATCACCTGGACCTGGTGAATCTGGTCCCCATCTGGGCCTCACCCAGTCCTGGTGACTTTGTTCCCCACCGGGACCTGATTGCTGTGGACAATTCTTGGACTCACCTGGTACTGGTGAGTCTGATGTTATGTGGGCCTCACCCAGATCTGGTGACTATGGTCTTCACCTGTGGACCATTATGACCTGGATACTCTGTTCCACACCTGACCCTCACCTGGACATGACTCTGAATCCCCTCTGGGCCTCACCCTGACATCGTGACTCTGGTCCCCATCTGGATGTCACCTACCCCAGGTGAATCTGGTACCCTGTAGGCCTCAACTAGACCTGGGCATTTTGGTCCTCAAATGGGCCTCACCGGGACCTAGTGAATATGCTCCCCACCTGCGCCTCATCTGGACCTGGTGACTCTGGTTCTACCTGGGCATCATCGGGACATGGTTACTCTATTCCCCACTGGGACTGACCTGATCCTGGTAACTCTGGTCCTGACCTTGGCCTCTTCTGTCCCAGGTGACTCTGGCTCCACCTGGTCCTCGCCTCTAGCTGGTGACTCTGATCCTAAGCATGGCCTCACCAGACCTGGTGACTGTGGTTCCCAATGGAACCTCACCTGGACCTCATGTCTCTGGTCTCTCCTGACCCTCACCAGGACCTGGTGTCTCTGGTACCCACCAAGGTAGCATCAGGATATGGTTACACTGTTCACTAACAGTGACCCAGGCGGAACTATTAACTCTGGTCTTCACCTGGGCCACACCTGGACAGGGTGTCACTGGTTACCACCAGGGTCTCACCTGGACATGGTGTGTCGGATCCCCACCTGGTCCTCACCTGTAACTGGTGATTCTCGTTCCCACATGAACCTCACCTGGACCTGGTGACTGTGGTGTTCTTGTAGACTCACATTTACCTGGTGACACTGGTCCCCACTAGGGCCTCACCTGGATCTGGTGACTCTGGCCTGCCGGTTGGCCTCACCTTGACCTGGTGAGTGGGGTTGCCACCTGGGCCTCACTCATAGCTGGTGACTCAATTCCCCTCGTGGGCCTCTTGGACCTGGTGAATCTGGTCCTTACCTGGTCCTGTCCCAGACCCGGGGACTCTGGTCACCACCTGGGCCTCCCCTGGAACTGGTGACTCTGGTCCCTACCTGGGCATCATCGGGACATGGTTCCTTTGCAAGGCCTGCAGGTTGGCCTCACTTGGATTCTCGTTCCCACATGGACATCATGTGGACCTGGTGGCTGCAGAGTTTCTAGCTTCTCATGTACCTCGTGACTCTGGTCTCCACCAGGGCCTCACCGGGACCTGGTGAGTGTGGTTGCCACCTGCACCTCACCTGGACCTAGTGATTCTGGTCTGCACCTGAGACTACCCTGGATCGGGTGACTATGGTGCCAATCTAGGCTTCGCCTGGATTTGGGCACTCCGATTCCCATCTGGGCCTCACCTGGCCCTGTTGACCATGGTCCTCAACTGGGCAAAATTGGGACCCGGTGACTGTGTTCCACAAATGAACCTCACCTGGACCAGGTTACTCTGGTCCCCCTCTGGGTCTCACCGTGCTCTAGTGACTGTGAACCCCACTTTGGCCTGACTTGGACCTGCTGACCCTGGTTGCTACCTGCGCCTGACCTCGAAATGTTGACTCTGGTTCTTTCAAGGGCCTCCCCTGTACCTGGTGATCCTGGTCCCCACCTGGGCCTTACCTGGACCTGGTGACTCTTGTCACCACCGGGGACTCACTTGGACCTGGTTACAGTGTTCCACACTGGGCCACAAGTAGAATTCTTGACCATGGTCCCCAAGCCTGCCTCACATGGACCTGTTGCCTCTGATACCTACCGGCGTCTCACGTGTACCTGGTAACTCTGGTCCTCACCTGGGCCTCATCTGGACCTAGTGACTCTGGTCCCCACCTGGGCTTCACCTGGATCTGGTGACTCTGATCCCCACCTGGACCTGTCCTGGACCTGGTGACTCTCTTTCCAACATGGTCCTCACCTGGATCTGGTGACTCTGGTCCTCAGTTGGGCCTCACCTGGACCTGGTGTCTCTCATCCCCACTTGGACCTAACTCAGAACTGCTGAATCTTGACCCACCTAGGCCGCACCCAGACCTGGTGACTCTTGTCCCCAGCTATACCTCTATTCAACCTGATGAATCTGGTCCTCACGTGGGCCTCACATGGACCTGGGACTCAGCTGGAGAGAGTGACTCTGGTTCCCACAAGGGGCTCACCTGATACTGCTGAATGTGGTCTTATTCTATGTCTCACCAGGACCTGGTGATTCGGTTCCCCATCTGGGCCTGCATGGCCCTAGGGACTCTGGTCCTCACCCAGGCATCATTGGGACCTGGATACTCTGTTCCACACCTGGACCTCACTTTGACCAGTGACCTCTGGTCCCCTTCTGGGCCTCAAACTAAACTGATTACTCTGGTTCCACTCTGGGCCTCACCCTTACGTGGTGACTCTGGTCACCCCTTGGACTTCACTTGGGCCTGGGGAATCTGGTCCTTAGCTGGTCCACACATGGATCTGGGGACAGGTCGCCACCTGGGCCTCACCTGGGCTTGGTGAATCCTGTTGCCATCTGCGCCTCCCCTGGACCTTGTGACAGTGGTCCCACCTGGACCTCACCTGGATCTGGTGGCTCTAGTTCCCATATTGGGCTCTCCTGGACCTGGTTCCTGTGGTCTCCATCTGACCTCACCTGGAACAAAATGACTCTGATCCATATTTGGGCCTCTCCTGGACCTGTTTACTCTGTCCTTACCTTGGCATTATTGGGACCTGGATATACTCTCTATATACCTGGGCCTCACCTAGACCTGGTGACTGTGGTCCCACCTGGCCTCACCTGGACGAGGTGACTGGTTCCCACAGGGACCTCACCTGTACCTGGTGACTCATGTCCTCATATGGGCATCATGGGTCCTGCTTTCTCAGGTCCACATTGGGGCCTCACCTGGACCTATTGATTCTCGTCCCACTCTGGGCCTCACCCTGACGTGGTGACTCTGGTCCCCACCTGGATATCACCAGAACCGGGTGACTCTTGTTCCCCTCTGGGACTCACCCAGAGCTGGGGACACTGGTCCTCAACTGGGCTCAACAGGACCTGGTGAATCTACTCCTCACTTAAACCTCGTCTGGACCTGTGACTCTTCCCACCTGACATCAATGGGACATGGTTACTCTGTTCCCCAACTGGGCCTCACCTGGATATGATAACCTTGCTCCACACTTTGGTCTCAACTGGTCCTGATGAATCTGGTCCCCCCACGTAGGCCTCAATCTGGACCTGGTAACTGTGGTCCCCACCTGGGTCTCTTGGACCTGGTGACTCTTGTTGCCACATGAACCACACCTGGACCTGGTGACTGTGGTGTTCTTGTAGACTCACATGTACCTAGTGACTCTTGTCCCCACTAGGGCCTCAGGTGGATCTGGTGACTCTGGCCTGCAGGTTGGCCTCACCTGGACCTGGTGAGTGGGGTTGCCACCTGGGACACACCCATACCTGGTGACTCAGGTCCCCACGTGTGCCTCTTGGACCTGGTGAATCTGGTCCTTACCTGGTCCTCTACTAGACCCGGGGACTCCGGTCACCACCTGGGCCTCAACTGGACGTGGTGAGTGAATCTGGTCTCCATCTGGGCCTCACCCAGTCCTGGTGACTTTGTTCCCCACCTGGACCTGATTGCTGTGGACTCTTTCTTGGCCTTACCTGGAAGTGGTGGCTCTGATCCTATCTGCACGTCACCCAGATCTGGTGACTCTGGTCCTCAACTGGGCCTCACCTGGACCTAGTGAATATGCTCCATCTGGGCCTCATTTGGGCCTGGTGACTCTGTTCCCCACCTGGTCCTCATCGGGACATGATAAGTTTCTCCGCACTTTGGCCTCAACTGGTCCTGATGACTCTGGCCCCCCACCTAGCCTGATGACTCTGGCCCCCCACCTAGGCCTCAATCTGGACCTGGTTCCTGTGTTCCCCACCTGGGGCTCACCTGGATCTGGTAACTCTGGTCCCTACCTGGGCATCATCGGGAATGGCTCCTCTGCATGGCCTGCAGGTTGGCCTCATCTTGACCTGGTGAGTGGGGTTCCCACGTGGGTCTTACCCATGCCTGGTGACACAGGTCCCCACGTGGGCCTCACTTGGACCTGGTGAATGTTGTCCTTACCTAGTTCTCACCCGGAACTGGTAAATCTGGTCACCACCTGGGCATCACCTAGTCCTGGTGACTTTGTTCCCCACCTGGACCTGATTGCTGTGGACACATTCTTGGCCTCACCTGGAAGTGGTAACTCTGATCCTAACTGGGCCTCTTCCAGATCTGGTGACTCTGGTCCTCACGGGTGGACCATTATGACCTGAATATTCTGTTCCACACCTGAGCCTCACCTGGATATGTTGACTCTGGATCCACTCTGGGCCTCAGCCTGACATGTGTACTCTGGTCCCCATCTGGATGTCACCAGACCAGGTGAATCTGGTACACCGCTAGGCCTCACCTAGACTTGGTGACTCTGGTCCCACCTGGGCCTAAACAGGACCTGGTGTCTCTGGTACCCACCTGGGTAGCATCAGGATATGGTTACACTGTTCACTAACAGTGACCCAGCCGGACCTATTAACTCTAGTCTTCACATGGACCACACCTGGTCATGGTGACACTGGCTCCCACCTGGGTCTCACCTGGACATGGTGAGTCGGATCACCACCTGGTCCTCACGTGTAACTGGTGATTCTCGTTCCCACATGAACATCATGTGGACCTGGTGGCTGCAGTGTTTCTAGGTTTGCATGTACCTCATGACTCTGGTCCTCACCAGGGTCCACCGGTTCCTGATGAGTGTGCTTGCCACCTGCACCTCACCTGAACCTGGTGATTCTGGTCTGCACCTGAGACTACCCTGGATCTGGTGACTGTGGTCCCCACCTGGGCTTCACCTGGATCTGGAGACTTTGGTCCCCACCTGGACTTTACGTGGACCTGGTGACTGTGGTCCCACCCGGGACTCTACTGGATGAGGTGACTGGTTCCCACAGGGACCTCAACTGGACCTGGTGACTCAGGTCCACATATGGGCATCTATCGACCTGATTTCTCAGTTCCACATCGGGGCCTCACCTGGACCTAGTGATTCTCGTCCCCTCTGGGCCTCACCCTGACGTGGTGACTCTGCTCACCCCTGGATAACACCAGAACCGGGTGACTCTGCTCCCCCTCTGGACTCTCCTGGTGCTGGGGACACTGGTCCTCAACTGAGCCTAAACAGGACCTGGTGAATCTACTCCTCACTTAGGCCTCATCTGGACCTTGTGACTCTTTTCCCACCTGGCATCAATGGGACATGGTTACTCTGTTCCCCACCTGGGCCTCACCTGGATATGATAACTTTGCTCCACACTTTGGCCTCAACTGGTCCTGATGAATCTGGTCCCCCAACCTAGGCCTCAATCTGGACCTGGTGACTGTGGTCCCCACCTGGGTCTCACCTGGACCTGGTGACTCTCATTCCCACTTGAAACACACCTGGCCCTGTTGACTGTGGTGTTCTTGTAGACTCACATTTACCTGTGACTCCGGTCCCCACTAGAGCCTCACCTGGATATGGTGACTCTGGCCTGCAGGTTGGCCTCACCTGGTCCTGGTGAGTGGGGTTGCCACCTGGGCCTCACCCATACCTGGTGACTCAGGTCTCCACGTGGCCCTTTGGACCTGGTGAATCTGTTACTTACCTGGTCTTCTCTCAGACCCGGGGACTCTGGTCACCACCTGGGCCTCACCTGGACCTGGTCAATCTAGTCCCCTTCTGGGCCTCACCCTGTCCTGGTGACTTTGTTCCGCACCTGGACTGGACTTTCT
>NW_023330702.1:0-67346 GCF_011100685.1 Canis lupus familiaris | reverse complement strand
CAGCATCTTTATTTATTCATCCTGACCAGCATTGTATGGATCCTTTCAATACAATTCCTATCTTTCTTTGATTCTTTTTTTCAAGTCATAGTCACTGTTACTATTTCTCTTCTTGATACCATAACAATAGGTTCAAAAAAGTTACAACTATATATTTTTTAAAGATTTTATTTATTTATTCATGAGAGACACAGAAAGAGGCAGAGACATAGGCCAAGGGGGGAGAAGCAGGTTCCTTGCAGGACCCCAGGATTGCGACCTGAGCCAAAGGCAGATGCTCAACCACTGAGCCACCCAGGTGCCCCAGTCACCAACTCTATTGATGAAAAAGGGAAATGGGATTTTTGAAAGTTTTCTCAATACATACTATGATTTCTCCATAGCTCTCTTAAGTTCTAGGAGTAATATTTTACCTTTCACTGAAAAATCAATTATTAATATTAAATCCAAATATTGGTTGCTACTTCTCTCCCTGCCATATCCTCACCGCGTGATGAGGGACAAAGCACAGAGCGGAGCTGTCCAGCATGTTACTAACCAGCACCCCCACTCTGATGGCCCTCAATGCACAATCTCAGCCTAATGACCCCAGACAAAGGCCAAAAGGAACCAGGACTGGAGCCAACGGAGCCTAAGCCGTTAGTTCTGCTCCAGGATAATCCTCCTGCTTGACATGAAAGGACTCCACTCTATCCTACACTAATAAGAACTCCTCCACTCCAAGGAGCTGGCCATTTTCCCTGGTGGTTAAATTATCAGCATCTTTGTATAAGCCACACATTGTTTATTCTTAAATCCAAGCTCGGTTTTAAAGCTCACCTTTCTTTTGTATTCAGTCTGGGAACAAGTTAATCATGAAAGGTTGTAATTTGGAAGTTTGTTTTGGAAAGTAAGTTCTGTTTGCCTAGGTGGTCTGACTACTTTCCTGTCCTTTGTAAATCCAAAAGGCATCCAATTTCTAACTGAAAACAGTCAACCACAGATGGCAGCAGGTGCAGTGCTACACAGCTTCAGAGGATATGCCATTAAACTCAAAAGACCTCTGGTTCATTGGGACATCTCATTCAGGGTGTGAAACGGTGAGCCCCAGTACAAGGAAAGATTTCAGTAACATGTACAACTAAAAAGGGACTTCTATGTAGAATTTTTTTTAAAACACTCTATAAATCAATAAACAAATAAAGTAAATATATATATATATATATATATATATATAATATATATATATTAACTCAGAAGAAAAATCAGCACAAGACTTAAATAGGCACTTCATAAGATATCCAAATAGCCTCAACTACATGAAAATGTGTTTAAAACCTCTTTATGATCAGGAAAATATACTCATAAAACTATGAGAAATAGGGAAGCCTGGGTAGCTCAGTGGTTAAGTGTCTGCCTTGGCTCAGGGCATGATCCTGGAGTCCTGGGATCAAGTCCCACATTGGGCTCCCTGCATGGAGCCTGCTTCTCCCTCTACCTGTTCCTCTGCCTCTCTCTGTGTGTCTCTCATGAATAAATAAATAAAATCTTAAAAAAAACTATGAGAAATAATTTATACATCCATCTAAATAGCTAAAATTTAAAACATAGTACCAAGCACTCATGAGATTTGCAGGCAAAGAGCAATTCTTATAGTGCTAGTAGAGCCAGTAATTTGGTAGAACTATCTGCGAAGCTGGCATTATCTATAAAAATTCAACGTGTTTACTCCATAATACAACAGTTCTATTAATAGTTCCATATGCAACAGAAACTTGTGTTGCAACCAAGAAATAATATAGAATTTTCATAGTAGTGCCATTGTAGTAGCAAAAAAATAGGAAACTCAAATACCTACCAACAGAGAATGGATATGAAACAATGGAAGCCATACAGCCACTAAATAAATGATTAAAGCTACACATAAGAAGGGTGACTATCACAAAAATAAAATTGAACAAAAGAGGCCAGATATAAATGAATAAACAAGGAATTAATTCAGTTTATCGACTTTCCAAAATGAGCGAAACACAACTAAGTGTTAAAAGTCAAAGATGTGATCACCTTTGGGGAGGAGGGACAGGTAAATACAGAGAAGGGGCAGAAGAGAAGTTTCTGGGGTGTTACCAATTCTCTCTGACTTGGGTGGTAGTTACTTACATGCTTGCTTTGTAATCATTGATCATGCTTTATATTTATGCTTTGCACACTCTTCTAAGTCTGTTATATTTCAATTTTTAAGAACTTAACAGAAAAGAAAAAAGGTTATAAAGCACTGGGAACCCTCATGTATTTCTGGTGTGAATGTAAGCTGGAGTAACCCCATTAGCAAACAAGCCATCATTTCCTAGAAAAGCTAACACTGTATAAACTCTATGGCCCTCTAAATTCCACACTTAGGTTCATACCTAGGCTAGGAATTCCTTCACATACTCCCATGAGAGTTATTGAAGAAGCTATACTAACTTTGTCATAGTAAAATCCAGAAATAACCCAAATGCCCATCAAAAGAATTGATACATAAAATGTGACCTGTTCGCATCATAGAATCTTAGATACACAGAAGCGCAAATGAAGACCTATGGCTATATGCATACATACTGAATGGGAACCTCAAACACAATGCTGATGGGCAGAAGTGAGATGCAAGAATAGAATATGATACCATTTATACGAAAGTCAAAAACATGCAAAAACAAAGCAATGCATTACTTAGTGATAATATGAAGTATGCTTAACAACAGCAAAATAAGAGATTGAAAAACCTCAAATACAGAATAGTGCAGAGAAGGGAAGAAGGTGATCTGGGAGGAGCACAAGGGTGATTTCAGAGCATCTGATGATGTTCTAATTCATAAGCAGAGTCAGGGGGTCATGGGTGTTTTTTAGGCTATTCTTTAAATTATACACATATTGTATACTCATATATATTTGCAATGATACAAGAGGAACAATTCCTGTCTTTTAATAAAAGAATTATTGAACAGAATACTGTAGAGTCCAAAAGCACTGCTGAACTAAAGAGAATTGGTCAGGAACCATAACAGATATGCATGCAGCTACTTTTTACTAAACTCTACTGTTCTGAGCAATATAGAATCATTTATGTTGTCAAGCAATATATGTATTCCGTCACTTAGTATTCATAAAGGAGGAATTGTCATCTTCCTTTTGTAGATGAGGATTCTGACACTCAGAAAGGAAAAGTAATTTGCTCAAAGTTACTCAGCTAGTAAATGCAGAAGAGAGGTTCAAATCTAAGTCTGCCTGGTTCCAAAGCACGTCTCAGTGCCTGAACCACCATCACGACCAACGTGATATGGTCAAGAACCATCTGCCTGCCTTCCTACATGCCATGGCAGAGCATATCAAAATAACACGGTTTCTATCAGTTCTTATAGAGAGCTTTTCTCAAATTCTAAACATCGGTGTTTAGATTGGTGATGAGGCAATCCACTCCAGGTACCTGATATTCAGACCTGATGGGAGAGCAGGAAGGTCTCAATTTTAAATGAGGTCAAAGACTCCCAGATTAAAGCCCACAGGTGAATCCTGACCATCACCAGGTTTTGTACAGCCCTTGAGCTAAGATTGGTTTTTCCATTTTTAAATGGTTTAAGACAATCAAACGAAGAATAATAGTATGTCATGACCCATGGAAATTATATGACATTCAAATTTCAGTTCCAACAGATTCTCTTTAATTTTTTTAATTTAAATTCAGTTAGCCAACATAAAATACATACTTAGTTTCAGATGTACTGGGCAATGATTTATTAACTGCATATAACACCCAGAGCTCATAACATCACATGCCCTACTTAATTCCCATCATCAAATTACTCCATCCCCCCACCCACCTCCCCTCTAGCAACTCTCAGTTTGTTTCATATAGTTAAGTCTTTCATGGTTTTTATCCCTCTCTGATGACTTCCCATTCAGTTTCCCCTCCCCTCCCCATGATTCTTTGCACTGTTTCTTATATTTCACATATAAATGAAACCAGGTGATAAATATCTTTATCTCACTGACTTTTTTGCTCAGCATAACACCCTCCAGTTCCATCCACATTGATGTAAATGTTAAGTATTTGTCCTTTCTGATGGCTGAGTAATATTATTCTAACAGGTGGGTGTGGCTGTGTTCCAATAAGAACACATCTGTGTACTGTCTATGGATGTGGTCATGCTCCAATGGCAAGAGTACAGCCATTGCAACAGAAATCCTATGAATAATTGCAGAATAATTGCAACAGAAATCCTATGTTCTACAGAGCCTAAAGAATTTATTAAATGGTCTAAAATAGAAAAAGTTTGCTGAGCCCTGAGCTAGGAACTGCACACAGGAATGGAGAACTGCTCAAGCTATAGCTCCTTGATTCCATAAAATGAAGATAAAATTAGTACCTATCTTGAAGATTTGGTATATAGAGTAAGCAGCTGACAGATGAAAAACCATTAAACTAGTGCCTGGCACAGACAGTGGTCTCTCCTCACCCTCAGAACAGCATTTGTTCCCCCTCCTAGCCCTGCACATGACTGAAATCAGAATTATGACATTGGGGGAAATGTCAGGAAGCATGTCAAGACAGTCACAGCAAAGCAAGGACCCTTCTTTAAAATAAAAGTCCTCAAATTATCCATTGCTTTGGGTTTGACTGCAGCTCTCCAACAGCTAAGCACTGAAAAGATTTTATATAAGAAATCACATTCAGAGAAAAACTAACTGCAAATGTTCAAGCCAGGAAAAGCATTCAAAACCAGTAGAAGAGGGAAACCTGGGTGACTCAGTGGTAGAACGTCTGTCTTTGGCTCAGGACATGATCCGGAGTCCCGGAATCAAGTCCCACATCGGGCTCCCTGCATGGAGCCTGGCCTGTGTCTCTGCCTCTGTGTGTGTGTCTCTCTCATGAATAAATAAATAAAATCTTTAAAAAAAAATGGAAGAAAGGTAGAGACCCCACTGGCACTAGAAACTGAGTCTCCCTGAATCACCGAGTAAGAAACCATTTAATGATCATGTTTTCAGGAAGACACTAAGACCAATCAAACAAAATTCTTTTTGTCTCCTCAATCTCCCATTGGATAGTTCTTTCTGGTAAAGACACTGTTTAGTAATGGAAAATAATGATTTTCTATCCTTTAAATCTTGCATCAGGAGCTGTTCAACTAAGATGAATAGTGTCTCTAATGAGACATTTAGATGTAAAAATCAATGATCATTTGAATTCTTTAAGAGCTAACAATTCTCCAAAAATATGCTTTTCTAATAAGTAGGTGAGGTCGAGTAGTTACATATTTAGGCATGTATTTCCCTTCTGCCTACCTGGTACTCTTTTTGCCAAAAGGAGCACTTTCTTATTGACCCTCCTTTAGCATACCATCACATAGACTACAAAAATATATAGCACCCTAAGAATGTGTGTATATTATTAGTATACATTAATTGTGCACATTATTAGGGTACATTAATTAAATAAGGTGTGTGTCTTGCCCTATACGAATTGGATTGCTGGGAGCACAGTTGGCAGGAAAGGGTGGATTTGGCTCCACCTTATCCATTTGGGTCTTTGTGTTGTAGAGTTAAACAGGGCTTCAGCAGGGCTTGGGATCATAGCCCATTAGACTCTGGAGAGTTCTCTACTCTTTACAGCCTTGTTGTCAACTTTTTGAGCTTCAAGGAGTCTCCTTTGCTCAGTCCCATCACGGGCTCTCAGCACTTCAGAAGGATCTCCCTGTGGCCCTTTCCCTGCTGTTGGCAAGAGCTACCCTGCCCTGGATGAAGGCCTGGAGTGCCTTGGAAGAATTTCACTCTGCTCTCCAGCCATGTCTGACTTCTTCCATCTTTGCTTGGTGAAGGCCTAGAGCCAAATGGTGGTGGGAAAGTATAACTCACTCTGCAGCTGGCATCTTTGCAATCCCAATGAGCTAAGTCATCCCATCCATGGCCATCAAAAGCTTGCTAAAGACTTGACTAGTTCCCCTTGACCCACCTATGGCATACTCCTCCTCCTCCTCCTCCCACACCATCAGAAGTGAAAGCAAGTGTATGTCTCCAGTGTCCTAGGAAAGACACTCTGAATTTTACTTTAGGTTTCTTTGCCTTCAGATGTGTTTTAAAACTATGATTCTGTAATCTACGTGGCTTGTTGTGTTATATTGGTATTGGGGGAAATGGATGTCTCATGCTTCTCTACATCCTAACTAGAGGAGTCTCCAGTCTGTTGTGTCTAATTGTTTAAAGAGGAACGTGGTCTCTTAAAAACTCCTTGGACCTTTAGGAACCATCTTTATGAGAACATTAGATAGAACACTACTAATCTGGGTAACTCCCATACTATGAGGGAGATAGTGGTAATGCCCTGTGGCCAGGCAAGGACAAGACTTCCAGGAGAGCAGTCAGTTAGAAAGATATCAGAACACTGTACAGGAAAACATGGGTTTCAGGTCAAAGTCTATTGCCTTCAAATTGTGAGGCCTTGGATAAATTAATTTCTCAGACATCTGTCTCCTTATTGGTACAAGAAGGTGGTCTCAAACTCAATACCAATGGAGGCAGAAGGTGAACTGGCCAAGCAGGGATGGTGGCAATTTAGAGAGCAAATGGGTCTCTTACAGAGCACTGCTGCTTAGCTCTAGCTGAGTGTTATCATGTGGGGCAAGGCCTAGTGTTACCAAATCTCCCAGGTGCAAGTAAAGCTGGAACGTTTTGGCAACTGATTCCATTTTTAAAGACTTAATTTGGCCCCTTCAGTAAATGGTGTTAGAAAAATTGGACAGCCACATGCAGAAGAATGAAATTAGACCACTTCCTTACACCATACACAAAAATAAACTCAAAATGGATTAAAGACCTAAATGTGAGACAGGAATCCATCAAAATCCTAGAGGAGAACATGGGCAGCAACCTCTTTGACCTCAGCTGCAGCAACCTCTTGCTAAACATATCACCAAAGACAAGGGAAACAAAAGCAAAAAATGAGCCACTGGGACTTCATCAAGATAAAAAGCTATTGCACAGCAAAGGAAACAGTCGACAAAACTAAAAGGCAACCTATGGAATGGGAGAAGATATTTGCAAATGTCTTATTAGATAAAAGGCTAGTATTCAAAATCTATAAAGACCTTCTCAAACACAATACCCCCCCAAAAAAAATCCACATAAGAGATGGGCATAAGACATGAACAGACATTTCTCCAAAGAAGATATACAAATGGCCAACAAACTGAAAAAATGCTCAGCATCACTCAGCATCTGGGAAATACAAATCAAAACCACAATGAGATAACTTGGCAAATGACAGATGTTGGCAAGGATGTGAAGAAAGGGGAACCCTCTTGGTGGGAATGCAAACTGGTGCAGCCACTCTGGAAAACAGTATGGAGGTTTCTCGAAAAGTTAAACATAGAGCTACCCTATGACCCAGCAATTGAACTACTAGGTATTTATCCAAAGTATACAAACATAGTGATTCAAAGGGACACATGCACTTCAATTTTTATAGCAGCAATGTTCACAATAGACAAAATATGGAATAATGGAATAAGCCTGGATATCCATTGACAGATGAATGGATAAAGAAGATGTGGTGTGTGTGTGTGTGTGTGTGTGTGTATGTGTGTATATTTATAATAGAATATTACTCAGCCATCAAAAGAATGAAATCTTGCCATTTGCAATGATGTGGGTGGAACTAGAGGGTATTATGTTAAGTGAGATAAGTCAGAGAAAGACAAATACCATATGATTTCACTCATATGTGTAATTTAAGAACAGATGAACATAGGAGAAGGGAAGGAAAAATAAAGTAAGATGAAAATTGAGAGAGAGGCAAACCATAAGAGATGCTGAACTCTAGAAAACATACTGAGGGTTGCTGGAGGGGAGGCAGGTGGAGGAAAGGGATAATCAGGTGATGGGCATTAAGGAGGGCACTTGATGTAATGAGCACTGGGTGTTTTAGGCAATTGATGAATCACTAAATTCTACCTCTGAAACTAAAAAACAAAAACAAATACTAAAAACTAAAAAAACAAAAAAAACAAAAACAAAAAACAAAAAAACCCCACATTATTTGGCCCAAGAAACATACATCTGGGTCAGAGTGTAACACAACAACTGTCATTTTATAACCCCTATTTTGGACTCCAAGAGTTCCTCAAGTATAATAATTGGGGGTCAAGTTTTTTACTTTTGGCTGGTGACCTCTGGATATTCAAAGGCTCTGGGTGATAGTTGTAGCTGTGTATGACAAATAAAAATTAGGAAGCAAATTAATTGTATTTTTTTTAGATAAGTATAGATGAGGAAGAGGATCCCAGTGTTGTGGTAAAGCAGTTGAAGATTAGTGGCCTAGGTCATCCAACATTTGCATAGTTCCTGACACAGAGTTGCCTCTTAATAAATATTGTTGTATGAACAGATGAACGAATGGATGTATGGATGAATCGTGAATGGGTGCATGGATAGATGGATAGGTGTATGCATGAATGTATGGATGCATGGATGAGTCATGAATGGGTGCATGGATAAATGGACAGGTAGATGCATGGATGAATCATGGATGGGTATATGGATGGACAGAGGGATGGATACACTGTTATAAGCTCATCTAAAGTTCAAAAAAGTCTTTGACTATGCATGATTTACATGTCACATGTCAGAGGGGATCAAAGAGTATATTATTAGGTCATCGCTGATTCAAGCTGTCAATACTATTCCTCTCTCTTTCTTAAGCCATGTTGCACTTCAGTGACACCACTCTTTCTCCTTTCAAGTCACCATAACCAGATTTTACCTGTGTAGAAATGTTGGTAACTTGGGTGCACACATGATTTGCCCCTGGCCCAACCCTCCCCAGAAACATCCCTGACTCCAGGCCACATAATACAAGGATTCAGTTTTTATAGGAGGAGCATGTGATACTAATAATTCCCTCTTCCAATTCCTATGCCAAATAACAACAGAGAATGGAAATGAATTTGATAACCCATCAGAGAGAGAGAGAGAGAGAGAAATTTAGGGTTTTAAAGTAAGAGACTTGAGAAGGGAAAGGCCAAAGGAAGGGGAGGAGTAGAGAGGATGGAAAGCATATCTCAAAAAAGATTAGAAGTTTTAAAGTAACCTGATCTTTCCCATTTTCCTTTAACACAATACATGCCCTTCCCAAAACCCACACACAAACACCTCCTAGGGGGGCTCCTGTGATCTCTTCATCAGAAGCACAGGTAGAGGGTATTTATCAATGCAGGTCACTTATCCCTAGAATACTAGACATTTTTGAAAGTGTAAAGCCTTGCCAGGATGCACATGATTTACACAGAATGTGAATTTTGAAAAATAAAAAGAGATAATGACTTTGTCTGAAATCCACTCAGTATCATTATTGCTTCTAGCACAAGCCTCACTGCATCAGATCATTATCATGGTAGCTAATTGGATGATTTTTTCTGCTTTTTAAGGACATGAATATACTTCATCAAAACAACTTCACTCCCAAGTGAGATTTATGAATATTTGAAAGCTGATGACCTGTGCCTGAAGCTAATCCAAATGTCTTTGCGTCTAATGAGAAATCTGATAAACTGGTATGGAGAGAACTAGCTGAGTAGAAACTCTAGGAAAAGCTCCAGAGAAGCCTCTCAGGGTTCTTGATAGTGAAATCAATCATATTCTTGATCTTCAACCCTCCCTGTGCACCCTCAGGACTAATGGGATGGGTTTTCCCTTCTAACCCACATACATGGCCGTGATCAAAGCTGTGTGGAGAACAGCAACCAAGACCCTCAAAAGGAAGAGAACTGTCACAT
This sequence comes from Canis lupus familiaris, assembly GCF_011100685.1. Lineage (NCBI taxonomy): Eukaryota > Metazoa > Chordata > Mammalia > Carnivora > Canidae > Canis > Canis lupus. Next base: position 57,558 of record NW_023330702.1, on the reverse strand, counting down.
CCCTGGGGATGGTGGGGTCAGCTTCTTCCAGCCACCAGAGGGCTCTGGAAGGAGGGTTAACCTATTTCTAAGCAGTCCCAATGCTAGAACCTCATCCCTGTGTACCAAACTGAAATGAAATCTGTAAATTTTAAGATTCTTTTTTATACGTAGTTTTAAAAACAAATACAGCTCTTTTGACTTAAAATTATCTACAGAGACAGGCAGTGAAGCAGAAATTAATTCCAGACCTGCTCTGCCATGTGTTTAAGAGTCCACAAGCTAGAACCCCCAGGTAAAATCTGGCCCACCATCTGTTTTGTCAACCAAGTTTCATTGAATCATAGCCCACTAACTTAGGTGTGGTTTTTGTCTTCTTTTGCTCTACAAAGGCATAGCCACGTGACTGCAATATTTTATATATATATATATATACACATACATATATATACATATATATATATACTCTGATCTAGAAGAATCATTCAGCCACAGTGAGTTCTAGCATTAACATCTATTCAATAATGTGAATCATACATCCCCAGATCTTCTAGTTTACAGGATATTAGGAGGCCCAACGATGCCTCTATAGAATTTTTCTGAATAAAGCACTGTTCACCGCATGCTTATTAGAATGACCAAAATCAAGAACACTGATAATACCAAATGCTGGTGAAGATGTATGGGAACAACAGAAACTCTCATTCATTGCTGGTGGGAATGCAGCTGCTTTGGAAGACAGTTTGAGGACTTCTTTCAAAACTAAACATACTCTCGCCATACAATCCAGCAGCCATGCCCCTTGATATTTACCAAAGGAGTTGAAAATGTATGTCCACACAAAAGGCCTGCACATGAGTGTTTATAAAAGCCTTATTCATAATTGCCAAAGCTTAGAAGCATCCAAGATGTCCTTCACTAGGTCAGTGGAAAAATTGTGAAACATACAGACAATCAAATATTATTCAGCAAGAAATGAGCTATGGATGGAAACACATGGAGGGACTTTAAATGCAGGTTGCTAAGTAAAAGAAGAGAATCTGAAAAGGCTGCATACTGTAGGATTCTAACAATATGATACTCTAGAAATGGCAAAACTGGGGAGACAGTTAAAAGATCAGTGTTTGCCAGTGGCTGGGGTGGGGGAGGAGAAGGAGATGAACAGCAGAGCACAGAGGATTTTTAGGGCAGTGAAAACATTTTGCATGATACTATACATGTCATCATACTATTGTCCACAGAATGCACAACCTCCAGAGTGAGCCCTAAGGCAAATTATGGATTTAAGTGATAATGATGTGTCAGGGTAGGTTAATCAATTGCAACAAATGCATCACTCTGGTGGAGATGTTGATAACAGGAGAGGCTATGCAGGGAGAATAAGGGAAATCTCTGTACCTTCCATTCAATTTTGCTGTGAATCTAAAAAATAAAGTTTTTTAATAAAAAAAGTTTAAAGAAGCCTATTAGCTAATGAGATTACAAAGCCCAGTAAGAGCTGTTTGCTAGCTATTTCCAGTTTGTACTTTCCTTGCCATTAGGTAGGAACATGTGACTAGTTATGGCCACAATCGTTAAGTGGAAGTGATGTGTATCACATCCAAGCTGAAGCAAGACTTTCCAGAACTCTCTTTTCCCTCTGGCTCAACAACTGGTAAATTCAAACCTCTGAGTGCCCTGAGTGACAGTGGTGAGCAGAGACTCCCAGCTGACATGTGGTAGACACACAGCAAGACAAACGATAAGCCTTGCTTGTTCTAAACACTGAGCTTTCAGGATTGTTTCCCAAGCAAAATCTAGTTTATCATGTCTAATACAGAGATGATCAATAACTATACTATTACATTTGCAAAACTGTCACTTCTCCCTACCCTATCCTCCTGTTCAGATGGCACATTTAAGAAAGCAAGGTTGGCCCAATCATACATTTCAATCTTCATTCACAAATCTCTTAATGTCTGAAGGAATCTAAGTTGATGGAAATTCTAACTACACTTTTGGTCTTTTATTTTCAAGCACCCCAAAATTCCAAAGAGTCTCTCTTTCTTCCTCCTAAAGAACTCTTTCATTCATGGCTGTCTATCACATCACCTTGGTCCCATCTTCAAGCAATTCGTAGCCTCCTAGACAGAGAGGTTCTTTTCCTCCCTGGTTACTTTTCTCCCAAGAATCACAGCTTTTTCCCCTTCCTTAGAAAGTACAGAAAGAGAACAATTACAATCAAAGAAAAAGGCAGAAGAAGGTTGGGAACCCCCACAGGTAAGTATGCTAATCTCACTGTAAATCATCATCACCATTATCATTTGTATGTTGCCTGCCATCTCTTGTTTTCCTTCTCCACTGGTTCAGAAACCAGGCAGGAAGCAGGAGGTTAACTTTGGGGGCCCCTCAAAGCCCAAGATAGGCCAGCTGAATCCTCTCAGGAAGTTTCTGTAATAGTTCAATGATCATACATTATCCCTTTGTTGTGTGGGAGGGTCATGGGTGAGGACCTTAGAGAGTAAGATGGTAACACCTTGGTACAACCTCATATGGTTCTCTTCCACCTACAACTCCTTTCTGACACTGTTGGTTTTGCAAAGCAATCGAACCAAAGGTCCAGTTCTCCACACTAGAAAAATCAACACTTTTATAATCTGTGTGCAAAGGGTCTGCTGAACCCTCAGAGTAACCTCAGTCTCTATGGCAGGTATCCAACCAATTCTAAAAAGTCTTGGGCAGCCCTGGTGGCTCAGCAGTTTAGCGCCACCTTCAGCCCAGGGTGTGATCCTGGAGACCCGAGATCGAGTCCCATGTCAGGCTCCCTGTGTGGAGCCTGTTTCTCCCTCTGCCTGTGTCTGTGCCTCTTTCTCTGTGCGTCTCTCATGCATAAATAAATAAAATCTTCAAAAAAAAAAGTTTAAAAAGTCTCTCTCCCTCTGCACTGTCAACTTGTTCTGCTCTTATTTTCCCTTCCAAACCTATAATCTCTCTCTCTACTGCACGATGCCGAAGAAAATGCACAACTACTTGAGAATGAGCAAAAATTCACTGGAAAATACCCTCTGTAGCTCTCCATGCAATGTCACATAATTTCTGGCTATTTTGTTCTTCAATATACAACTCTAATTTCTTCACAAGGGCTTTCTGGATGTTACAAATGCCTAGTGCTTCAGAATGCAGCTTCGATCAAGCCATGGCATTTACTTCCAAGATCTATAAACCATGGCTGATTGATGACCCCTTCTCTTCTCCTGGTGTATGATGTTCAAGGTTATCAACAAAGGCAGGTGCTGGCACGAGGTCCAATCTACAGCTTTCTGATTATAAAAAGCAATTTAGAATCTTCTCTGATTCATTCATTTACTCACGAAATTCAGTGGGCCATTGTCTTGATATAATATTACTTAAAACTTTCTTCTTTCAATTCTCTACTCCTATTCTCTACTCCATGGCATCTCTTGTTTGGAGAGCAGAAGTAACTAATTGGTCCTCCTGCCCACAGTCTCCACCCTGTGGCACCACTGCCATGTGACTGCTATGAAACACCAACATGATTACTTGGTTGCCTTATGATTGCTCAGCAGAATGAATAAGAGCATGGATGTTGTTGTCAAGTAAGAGCAAGGTTCAACTCCTGACTTTGTTGCTAACAGGGTGAGTCCTTTATCCACTGCACATTGCACCTTCTTCACCTTGAAATGGGAGCAACAATAGCACCTTCCTTTTAGAGTTTAGGAGGACTGAGTGGACATACGTAAGAATCTTTGCACAGTGTTTTGGCATCCAGTAATGCTTGATAAATGTTTACTAATGTCATATGTTTTGAACATTTAAGGTCCTGCAATTTCTGGTCACAGTAGACCTTATGATTCCTATCTCTCACCAATCCACACAGTGGGTATGACTCCCCTTTCCAGAGGTCCCCTCCCCTGTGCTGCCCAGACACTGCTTGTCCACAAACTCCTCAGCTAGAATATTGGAGCTTTATTTTTACCTCTACTAATTCTCATCCCCCAAATGTAAAAAAGAGTAGTCAATGTCCTATATTTTCAATAAAGCTTTTCATTAGGAGACAATACCCTAAAATTACCCATAGGGATGGCATGTTGCTTTCTGAAATCAGTACAATTTTTGATGTTTAGTCATCTTTATTTGTTAAGAACAAAGGTCATCTTTCCAGAGCTGGAATATGCTGCTGCCTTTACTGCCCACATATATACTATGCTCAGATTCACCAGAAGGGGGAGTGCCTGCGTAAAGTAGGGAATTCGAGCACTGTCTCAAGGGGACAGTTTCTTGTTCCAGAATTCATAATCTGGTGACACTATTTTTCTTTTCTACAATTACCAGAGGTCCCGAAGATGAAGGCATCTGAGTTCCTCCAGGTCTTCATCCATGCTTGTCCTAACATAGCCCATGTTTATTATTACCAAAGTGAATTTTTCCATGATTTGCATAGATCTAAATTTTAGTTACACACTAGAGTACTAGAGTTACCTGATTCCAAGTTGTCAGTGACTCCTACCCATGCTCCATTTCATACCTGGTAGCCTATGCAGAGCAGGAGCATCACAAGCATGAAGAGCACAGACTCTGGAGCCAGGCTGCCTGGATTCAAATCCTGGCTCTGCCACTTGCTAGTCTGGGTAAGATGCTTAATCTCTCTGTGCCTCAGCTCCCCTATCTGTAAAATGGAAACAACCATGGCACCTATCTCCTAGATATTGTGAAGATTAAATGAGTCACTATGTATAAGTACTTAGAATGGTGCCTGGTACAGAGTGAATACTGTATGCAGTTTTACTAATTCTACCATTATTACTATGTAGTTAGTCACAATCATCCTGGAGCACCACAGACAAGAAAGAAAGCAGACACTGAATCTGTCATCTTGAAAGCAGCTCAACGATTTCACCCTACTTGGAGTCAAAGCTTCCAGCAATGCCATAGGAGAGGAAGAGGCAATGCAAAATTCAAAATAGAAATGATTACTTATTTACCCTAGATTTCACTCACTGAAACTCAGGGTGTTAAAACCCATAGGAAAATATATGGTTCTAATAACTGGATGGTTCATAGACAGCCACCTAGGGGACCTCACACTATGGAGATTGTTACTGGTGGAAGATCTTGACAGTGCCCAGAAAGATTGCTCTGCTACCTGGAACAGTCCTCATACATTACCAACATTCTTACTTCACAACATGATTTCCACATTCCCTGCAGTAAGAATACCTTCTTCCAAATGTCTACCCCTATTACCTGAGTTCATTTTTATGGATTTCCACTATTTTTCTTTCCAGCTTCTGTGACTGCTTAGGGAAAATCTCAAACTCATTGATGTAATTCTCAGGATGCTCATCAGGATCGTAATCACCGAGCTCAGCTGTAACGAGTAAAAAATAAGAGAGAAAGATTAAGAACAAGAATAGGGTACTTGTGGAATGGTTTCTGCCACCCAAATGAAGAGCTGGCAATGGCTCACCCAACAAAATGGATTTTTATCCATGGGAGGACCACACCCTGAGTGTCTAGAAGCCTATATTCTAGCTCAGATTTAGCCATGAGCTTGGGCACTTGTCAACTTCTTTGAGTCTCATTTTCTTCATCTACATAACAAGGAAATTTAGTTGTTTTTCAATGAGGCACTATTGGCACTTAGAAAGCCAAACAATTCTTTATCTTTTCAGATATTTCAAAGCATGATAGTACATTCATCACCCTACCCATCAGGTATTAAGTGTTAGTAGTACACACAGTCATTATGACCAACACAGATGCCCCCCAGTATTTCCAAATGCTCCCTAGGATATTAGTTGGAAATCACTGGATGTCCCTCAAGGTTCCTTTATAGCTAATTTTCTGAGTCTGGGAATTCTATGATTCATACAAGTATAGGTGCATCCCATAAAAAAAAATTCACAACATGAAGGCAACCAAGAAGACTGCACTTAAAAATAAATGGAATCTTTCTCCAATTAAAAGTGTAAATCTAAGCATGGGAAGTATACCAGATGAAGATTATTCTGGATTCTAACACAGAGCACCTCCAGGGGGTCTTTAATGGCAAAAAAAAAAAAAAAATGCTGGCACATCTCTGAGCTCCCAGAAGGTCTAGGAGAGGATGGACCTAGAAAGTACATCAGTCATAGCTTGGAGCAGCAAAGGTGATGTTCTGGCAGTGGGGATACTTTTTAGTGATTGCACAAGCCTGCTAGGGAAAATGTACCAAAAGGAGCAAGTGTCTCAGGCAGAAATGGCCCGGGAAAGAAGATTAAAAGATGGTAGGAAAATTGTATTAGAAGAACTTGATCACCAACATGACTTTGTAGTAGATAAGAATCAATATGCCTTAAGCACATCTGCAAAATCACATCCAACTCTGTAATTTGTACCTACTGTCCTTTCATTGTTGAATCATCTAATGACTACAAAAGGACAAAACTGGGAGGAAAGCAAAGCTCTTTAAAGCTTCCTAATAGAATTCAAATTACAGAGTTCTTAAAACTCCCTAAAGTATATATCCTACATGAGGAAGGACTTTAAAAATAAGACCCAAAATACCATTAACCATAGGAGGGAAACTAGTTGGAAAGTGTCAAGATTAAAATACTTCTGTTCATTAAAGGTAGTCACAGTCAAAATAACAGACGACAAATTGAAAGAATATATTTACAAAGTCCGAAACTGACAAGGGCTAATATGTAGAATAAAGAAGAAATCCCTACCAATCAATAAGAAAATGGCCAGGAGGACCAATGGGAAAATGGTCAAAGAATATAAACAGCCAATATAGACAAATGTTCAAACTCATCAGTAATCAGAACTATGGAAATCAAAATCACTCCACACCTAAAAAATTGGCAAAATGTATACAAGTGGATGATTTTATATGTTGGCAGAGATATAAGGAAATGAAAATACTTGCACACTTCTGGATGATCCTTGATGCACGCAGCTCTTCTAAAGAGCAAGCTGGGAATATTTAGTCAAACAATCCCACTGCTGGGCATACATTCTAGAAAAACTCTAAGTACCAGAAAGGATTCGAAGGCAACTTGGGTGTTCATTGTTGATAGGAGCAATAAATAAAACATGAGCAATGTACCCTACCAGATACTCTGTAGCAATTAAAAGCAATTTATGGACACTAAAATACCTGAATAGATCCCCAAAACCAGGTTTTGAGCATAAACGGATTAAAATACGTTTTACAGCCCCATTTAATACATGAAACTTAAAAGTGTATACATACAAAACAATGTTATCATTTATAAGGTTGTATGGAAAGTCAAAGATCTATATGAACCCCATTGTTGTCTTAAGGAATGGAAATGGAGAATAATAAAAAGGAAAATCAGAGGAGGAGGGGCAAGATGGGGGAAGAGTGGGGTCCCCAAGTCACCTGTCCCCACCAAATTACCTAGATAACCTTCAAATTATCCTGAAAATCTACGAATTCGGCCTGAGATTTAAAGAGAGAACAGCTGGAATGCTACAGTGAGAAGAGTTCGCGCTTCTATCAAGGTAGGAAGACGGGGAAAAAGAAGTAAAGAAACAAAGGCCTCCAAGGGGGAGGGGCCCTGCGAGGAGCCGGGCTGAGGCCGGGGCGAGTGTCCCCAGGACAGGAGAGCCCCGTCCCGGAGACGCAGGAGCTGCACCGACCTTCCCGGGCGGAAAGGGGCTCGCAGGGAGGTGGAGCAGGACCCAGGAGAGCGAGGATGCCCTCGGGCTCCCTGGGACACTAACAGGCACCTGCGCCCGGGAGAGTGCGCCGAGCTCCCTGAGGGCTGCAGCGCGCACGGCGGGACCCGGAGCAGCTCCGGGGGCTCGGGCGGCGGCTCCGCGGAGGGGGCTGCGGGGCGGGAGCGCGAATCCAACAGCGCAGGCCCCGGAGCACAGGGCGCCGGGACACAGCCCAGGATCCGGCCTCCCCCGGGGACAGGCAGAGGCCGGGAGGGCCCAGGACAGCGAGGACGCTCCTGCCCCGAGCTGAGCAGATCAGCGGCCCCGCCCCGGAGCCTCCAGGCCCTGCAGACGGAGAGCTCCGGAGTTCCTGCGGGGGCTGAATCCAGGTTTCCAGAGCTGCCCCGCCACTGGGGCTGTTCCTCCTGCGGCCTCACGGGGTAAACAACCCCCACTGAGCCCTGCACCAGGCAGGGGCACAGCAGCTCCCCCAAGTGCTAACACCTGAAAATCAGCACAACAGGCCCCTCCCCCAGAAGACCAGCTAGACGGACAAGTTCCAGGGGAAGTCAAGGGACTTAAAGTACACAGAATCCGAAGATACCACCCCCCCGTTTTGTTTTTTTTTCTTTTTTCTTTTTTTTTTTTTGCTTTTTGATTTCTGTTTGCTTCCCCCACCCTTTTTTTCCCCTTTCTTTCTTTTTCTTTCTCTTTTGCTTTTCTTTTTCTTCCTTTTATCTTTTTTCTTTTTCTCTTTTCTTTCCTTCTTTCTCTCCTCTCTTTTTCTCCTTTTCCCAATACAACTTGTTTTTGGCCACTCTGCACTGAGCAAAATGACTAGAAGGAAAACCTCAGCTCAAAAGAAAGAATCAGAAACAGTCCTCTCTCCCACAGAGTTACAAAATCTGGATTACAATTCAATGTCAGAAAGCCAATTCAGAAGCACTATTATACAGCTACTGGTGGCTCTAGAAAAAAGCATAAAGGACTCAAGAGACTTCATGACTGCAGAATTTAGATCCAATCAGGCAGAAATTAAAAATCAATTGAATGAGATGCAATCCAAACTAGAAGTCCTAACGACGAGGGTTAATGAGGTTGAAGAACGAGTGAGTGACATAGAAGACAAGTTGGTGGCAAAGAGGGAAACTGAGGAAAAAAGAGACAAACAATTAAAAGACCATGAAGATAGATTAAGGGAAATAAACGACAGCCTGAGGAAGAAAAACCTACGATTAATTGAGGTTCCCGATGGCGCTGAAAGGGCCAGAGGGCTAGAATATGTATTTGAACAAATCCTAGCTGAAAACTTTCCTAATCTGGGAAGGGAAACAGGCATTCAGATCCAGGAAATAGAGAGATCCCCCCCTAAAATCAATAAAAACCATTCAACACCTCGACATTTAATAGTGAAGCTTGCAAATTCCAAAGATAAAGAGAAGATCCTTACAGCAGCAAGAGACAAGAAATCCCTGACTTTTATGGGGAGGAGTATTAGGGTAACAGCAGACCTCTCCACAGAGACCTGGCAGGCCAGAAAGGGCTGGCAGGATATATTCAGGGTCCTAAATGAGAAGAACATGCAACCAAGAATACTTTATCCAGCAAGGCTCTCATTCAAAATGGAAGGAAAGATAAAGAGCTTCCAAGAGGCAGCAACTGAAAGAATATGTGACCTCCAAACCAGCTCTGCAAGAAATTTTAAGGGGGACTCTTAAAATTCCCCTTTAAGAAGAAGTTCAGTGGAACAATCCACAAAAACAAGGACTGAATAGATATCATGATGACACTAAACTCATACCTTTCAATAGTAACTCTGAACGTGAACGGGCTTAATGACCCCATTTACAATTGCACCCAAAAGCATAAGATACCTAGGAATAAACCTAACCAAAGATGTAAAGGATCTATACCCTCAAAACTATAGAACACTTCTGAAAGAAATTGAGGAAGACACAAAGAGATGGAAAATATTCCATGCTCATGGATTGGCAGAATTAATATTGTGAAAATGTCAATGTTACTAAGGGCAATTTACACGTTTAATGCAATCCCTATCAAAATGCCATGGACTTTCTTCAGAGAGTTAGAACAAATTATTTTAAGATTTGTGTGGAATCAGAAAAGACCCCGAATAGCCAGGGGAATTTTAAAAAAGAAAACCATATCTGGGGGCATCACAATGCCGGATTTCAGGTTGTACTACAAAGCTGTGGTCATCAAGACAGTGTGGTACTGGCACAAAAACAGACACATAGATCAATGGAACAGAATAGAGAACCCGGAAGTGGACCCTCAACTTTATGGTCAACTAATATTCGATAAAGGAGGAAAGACTATCCATTGGAAGAAAGACAGTCTCTTCAATAAATGGTGCTGGGAAAATTGGACATCCACATGCAGAAGAATGAAACTAGACCACTCTCTTGCACCAGACACAAAGATAAACTCAAAATGGATGAAAGATCTAAGTGTGAGACAAGATTCCATCAAAATCCTAGAGGAGAACACAGGCAACACCCTTTTTGAACTCGGCCACAGTAACTTCTTGCAAGATACATCCACGAAGGCAAAAGAAACAAAAGCAAAAATGAACTATTGGGACTTCGTCAAGATAAGAAGCTTTTGCACAGCAAAGGATACAGTCAACAAAACTAAAAGACAACCTACAGAATGGGAGAAGATATTTGCAAATGACATATCAGATACAGGGCTAGTTTCCAAGATCTATAAAGAACTTCTTAAACTCAACACCAAAGAAACAAACAATCCAATCATGAAATGGGCAAAAGACATGAAGAGAAATCTCACAGAGGAAAACATAGACATGGCCAACACGCACATGAGAAAATGCTCTGCATCACTTGCCATCAGGGAAATACAAATCAAAACCACAATGAGATACCACCTCACACCAGTGAGAATGGGGAAAATTAACAAGACAGGAAGCCACAAATGTTGGAGAGGATGCGGAGAAAAGGGAACCCTCTTACACTGTTGGTGGGAATGTGAACTGGTGCAGCCACTCTGGAAAACTGTGTGGAGGTTCCTCAAAGAGTTAAAAATAGACCTGCCAGGATCCCTGCGTGGCGCAGCAGTTTAGCGCCTGCCTTTGGCCCAGGGTGCGATCCTGGAGACCCCGGATAGAGTCCCACATTGGGCTCCCGGTGCATGGAGCCTGCTTCTCCCTTAGCCTGTGTCTCTGCCTCTCTCTCTCTCTCTCTCTCTCTCTCTCTCTCTCTCTGTGACTATCATAAATAAATAAAAATTTAAAAAAATAGACCTGTCCTACGACCCAGCAATTGCACTGTTGGGGATTTACCCTAAAGATTCAGATGCAATGAAACGCCGGGACACCTGCACCCCGATGTTTATAGCAGCAATGTCCACAATAGCCAAACTGTGGAAGGAGCCTCGGTGTCCATCAAAAGATGAATGGATAAAGAAGATGTGGTCTATGTATACAATGGAATATTACTCAGCCATAGAAATGACAAATACCCACCATTTGCTTCAGCGCGGATCGAACTGGAGGGTATTATGCTGAGTGAAATAAGTCCATCGGAGAAGGACAAACATTATATGTTCTCATTCATTTGGGGAATATAAATAATAGTGAAAGGGAATATAAGGGAAGGGAGAAGAAATGTGTGGGAAATATCAGAAAGGGAGACAGAACATAAAGACTCCTAACTCTGGGAAATGAACTAGGGGTGGTGGAAGGGGAGGAGGGCGGGGGGGCGGGGAATGGGTGACAGGCACTGAGGGGGGAACTTGACGGGATGAGCACTGGGTGTTATTCTGTATGTTGGTAAATTGAACACCAATAAAAAATAAATTTATTAAAAAGAAAGAAAGAAAGAAAGAAAGAAAGAAAGAAAGAAAGAAAGAAAGAAAGAAAGAAAGAAAGAAAGAAAGAAAGAAAGAATTTCAGAGGCAGAACTTTGGAGAAGAAATGTTTGAAATTTTTAATTTGGCAAAGTCTCTGCAAATCTGTATTAAAACCACTACTTTAAAAAAATTTTTTTAAATAAAAAATAAAAAGGAAAATCAATCAATCAATCAATCAACTGATGGACCCAGAGGGACTAATGAAGAGAATGAGCCATCCACTGATGATTAACCTAACCTGAGTTTCAAAAGATACACACATGATAGACCTATACCACATCCATACATATGTATCACCCTGTGAGCTGGCTATGCACCTAAAAATTTAGGAGGTGGTATAACTCAATGCTTCCATTTTCCATAGAGAATGGACCACCAATACAAAACTAGGTCAGTTTCAATGCAAATGTCAGCTTGCATGGTGGTTGGTAAGGGAAGACATTGGTGCCAGGGGTGGGGTGGTGGGTCCCTATCCAGGGAAATGAGATAAAATGAACTTGTACTGCTAAACACTGCAAATGAAGAGCTTGGAAAATGCCATAAAACTAAGAGAAGAAATGCCATGGAACCTGCACTTAGGTTGCTAGCAAGGTAAATGTCAATGCTCTCGCATCACGTGCCCTGCTTGGTTGTCCCTTAAAGCTGGTCTTTGCCTGACTTCACCTGAAGTGAAGGCAGTTCACAAATGATTCAGGACTTTTAAACATTCAGACTTTGTCTTCTCTATCAAGAGGAATTGGGTAAGCGAGGGTCAAGTTGTGACAAAATGCACATCAGATGGCTTGCAATCTGAAACGGGCCCTGGTGGGTTTCTAAGGGAATTTAACTGTCAGAAAAATCCAAAGAGTTGAAGCAAAAGGATGAGGGCTATCAGGTGATGGTAAGTATAAAGGGCAAGCTCCGCAATGCATTTCCCCTGGTTTGGAGAGGATTCATTCCAAAAGAACATGAGAGACAGGATGTTCCAGGGGCCACTCCCCCAAGAGCCTTCCCTGATCCCCCTCACTGGGTCTGGAGCCCTCCTGAAGTCAAAGCAGGCACTTGGGTGTCCCTCTATTGAGCCATTAACACACATGTTACACCTGCCTGTTTACTGTCTGTCCTTCCCCCTCCTCCCTCCCAACCAGGGACTTTGGAATCCAGTGCCTGCCACATACCAGCTGCTCAGTAAACATTCAGAGAACATGAGCAAATAAATACATGAGGGTAGGGGATCAATCACTCTTTCCCAAGCAGAGAAATAAAGCACACAGTGGTGCAATTTAGGCAAGTGCCCTGGTTCACTTAACATCATTACTAGAGAACTTGCTACATGCCAGACACAGGGATATTATGGTGAAAAATGCCCCCAGAGCTCTACTTCCATGGAATTTAGATTCTACATAGAGGGAATGCATAAGAAGTCACAAAACAACTCAATAATGTAATTTCCAGTATAAGTGCTTAAAAGGCAACAAAACAGGTATGAGACAGAATGAGGTGCAGGAGACAGGCTACTTGAGTAGGCCAGGAAGACTTCTCAGAAGTGATATGAATTGAGATCAAACTGAGTTCTGAATATCTGCAATGCAAGAGACAGAAGAGAGAAGAGTGACAATCCCACCATGTTGCTGTTCTGTAGAAGGAACAGGAAAGATACCATTTTTACCAAGAAAAAGATATAAACAGATACCTAGGATTTTGTGTATCTGTGTTACCATTTGTATTATGAAAAAAAATGCACTGCATGCATTGAATACGCTCACTGTGTTCAGGACGTACATGTAGCAACACTCTGGGTGCTGCCTGTTTTTCATGCGCTGAGAATATTCTGAAGCTTCAAATCCACTCCTTAAGAGGTGGTTGGCAAATGAGAAGCCAACGAAATGTCATATGGCCTCCCACTTTCTAATAATTCCCTCCCTCTCTCTGTAAGCATATTAGGTCCACCAAAGCAGATCTTTATCTGTAGGGCCGCTGAAAGATCACCTCAAGCACCAGAGAACATCAAGAATCCAGCTTTTACTCAATTTGCTACAGATGGCCCATGGAGGCTGCTGTATCTTAGCGCTGAATGGTCCTTCCCAGATCTGCCGGTCCATTTCCAGCTCTACTGTCTCCACAGCATCTGTGCATGATCAGGGTTAATAGCACCAAGGGCCCTGACTGTCTGGACGGAGACCTTGTGACTTTATTTCAAACATAAAACAGGATGGCGAGTTTCCCGTTACAGATCCATATCGAGCCGGTCTGTCCTTGGAGACTTGACCATGATTCACTAATGCCTAAATGAGTTCTGAAATGCTCATGTGCTGGTCTGATGCTTGGATTAGTATTGATCTGCTTTTCCCTTATAGAGGACACTGCACCCTAACCAGGAATTTGCAACCTCACAGGGAAGGAGGGGGGACTATGGGTTATAACATCCCTAAGCTCTGCTGTAAGAGAGGTAGTTTGGGGAAGCACATGCTCCACACTCCATCTCGGGGCAGACGGAAGGACCATTTCCCATCACCGGACCACTGTGGTTCTGACTTTAAACTTGAGTATCTCCAAGGGTTTTAACACCTCTGCCAAAATCTGCTGTGCAGCTCACTAGATGGATCCCAGGGGAAGGGGACGGCAACACAGATACACTCTTCAGAATTCTCAGAAAGCACACACACCCATAAACAGGGCCCAAGGAACTATTTCACAGCACAGAGCACCCCACGGGGACAGTGGTGAGTGACAGTGAAACCCAGGCGAACGATGGGTGTCTTTCTCAAGCTGTGAATGAAGCTTGGCATTGAGAAGGCAGACGATCGTCATGATCTGCTTATGACCCATCAGAAAATCCCATGTTATTCCAGACTTTATGAAGAGGACCGCTCACTTGATAACTTTCTCTTTCTCCCTCCCCTCTACTCCCCTCACCATCTCCATCTCCCCTCACCATCTCATCCCCCTCCCTCTCCCATCCCCCCTCCTTGTCCCCCCTCCCCTCTCCCCATCCTCCCCTCCCCTCTTCTCTCCATCTCCCCTCCCTCCTCCTCCCCTTCTCTCATAAACATGTCATAGCATTCACACCACAAATGGCCACATCACCTGGGTCCCTCCAAACAAGACTAGCTACCAGCTGCCTCCCAACTGGCCCAGGGGAACAGAATACCTGAGTCATTCTTCACTTGGATTCGGGGCCCACCCCCATGGCCATGCACCACCTTGGGCCAGGAGACTGCTTTCCAGGTGGTTTTTTCTTTTTCTTTTTTTTTTGTTTTGTATATTTTTTTATTGGAGTTCGATTTGCCAACATATAGCATAACACCCCGTGCTCATCCCGTCAAGTGCCCCCCTCAGTGCCCATCACTCAATCACCCCATCCCCCCACCCACTCCCCCCTTTCCACCACCCCTTGTTCATTTCCCAGAGTTAGGAGTCTCTGTTGTTCTGTCACCCTTGCTGATATTTCCCACTTAATCTTCTTTCCTTTCCCCTTTATTCCCTTTCACTATTTTTTATATTCCCCAAATGAATGAGACCATATAATGTTTGTCCTTCTCCAATTGACTTACTTCACTCAGCAGGTGGTTTGTTTTTTGTTTTTTGTTTTTTGTTTTTTTCTTATAGGTAGAAACATCCAGAAGCCAAGCCAAGCACCCATGTGCTTACTGTTTCCCACTGCCCCACCCTCTGGGGCTCATTCAACCCTGAAAATAAGTCTCATGAAATCTTCACACAGAAGTTAAAGAGGTATGCCACTCCATTTAATATATGCTTAAATAATTGAAATAATTTGTCTGTGGTAAAATAGCCAGTAGACAGGAAGTGAGATTCGACCTGAGTATGATGGGCCATGAGCCTGGCACTCTCCTCATCATGCCATGGCTAGAAAAGCTGAAGTGTTCAATATGCTGCACATGTATTCATCTATACATATAGGAATATAGTCAGGAATAAATAGAATTTATATATATATAAACACATTTATATATATAAATGCTTTGACATTTCACTTCAAACTGTTTGACATCTACCTCCCTGGCCAGACTTTTCCCCCTCAATATACCCATCAGACACCATGCCTGGCACTCAGAGCTCAGAACATACAGCACCCCACATCCCTTCAGAGGGGGTGAGCAGCTGCGGCCACCTTACCTTGAACGATACAGGCACCCAGGTAGGCAGCATCTGAAAAGGAGCAGAGCAGTCGACCATGGAAAATATCTCTTTTAATTTGCAGGTACAAAAGATACCTGCAACACAAAATGAGCAAGAGTCACCATAAGTCTTGCCTGAGGCCTGGAAGAAGTAGAAGCATTGTTCACACTCCATCCACTTGGGCCACCCGAGCCACACCCAGCCCCTCTGAGGGCCTGCAGGAGAAAATGAGGGGGCCCTCCGATTCAGGAAATCTGAAGTGACCTTGGCACCTTCCAAAGCAGGGGGTTTGCCCCTTTTTAAAGAGACAGGAAGACAGAGGAAAGCCACAGGGCCCAGCAGCCACCGTTTCTAGAAGGAACTGCCACATGGTGATAACCACCCCCACCCCTGGTACTTGTGAAATGGAGCGTTAGAAAATAGACTCAATCAGTATCCAGAAATTAGTCTCAGGGGCAGACAGATTCACATTAATCAATCTCAAAAGGACTTGGTTATGAGGCCAGAAAGCCAATTTATTCACAACTAGTGCTGTCATCTGTTTAGTGCCCTGTCCCCACCTCCAGGGATGGCAAACTCAGGGACGCATCAAGCCAGGCAAACCTAATAATGAGCAAAACAAGCTGGTTTAAGGGGGTCCAGAGGGCAGAATGGAGAGCGCTGGCTCCCAAGAAGGGTCAGCCCAGGGCCAGTGATGCAGTGCAGAAAAGTAGACCAAGCACAGCCCACTTTTCCAGAAAAATCAAAGAGACTGGATTTAGAAGTAAATCCCTTTGAATTTTAAATATTGTGACAAACTCTGTTTTTGAAAACACTGTACTGTCGAACAAAATATAAGCCAAGGCTCTATTCAGCCAGGGGAAAGGGGGAGAAGTGGGTTTACAACCCCTGGCTCAGGCTCATCTTATTACCATCCCTTTTGTTCTCCAGGCTCATCAAGCCCTCTTTCGATTTACTCCTATTTCTTCACCAAATTGGTTCTTCCCTTCAACGTTCATGCCTGGGGTCTACATTTTCTGACTAAAGTGATTTTGCACATGTATGCAGATTCTTTGTTTATTTTCCTTTAACTCTCAGAGACCAATCTTTTTTTTTTTTTTTTTTCCTTCTTAATTCTAGGTTCTTGGAGCCAGGTGGGGCAGCAGTCAACTGGTTCCAGTTATCGCTTCCAGTGCTCTAAAGGATCTGATCTTTACTCGGTCTATGAGGAGCCATACATACAAGTTCACTCAGAGGGCATGATTAACGTGCTAGGATCACACAGGTGCTGCCAGCCCCAGAACACCGGAGCTGCCCAGCTCTGGGGGCTGGATCACCTACAGCACACACTGGACACACCGAAGTATTCAGAGGCTCTTTGCTGTTTCCATTTGATGAATCTTTATCCCACACCCACTTTATGCTGTATACTGTACTTAGGCACTGGGGACACTGTACAGCTTCAAATGACACTCTGTCCCTGACCTTGTACAGGATTGTCTGCAGGGGATAACGGCAGTCCCTAAGTAATTTCTTACCCAGAGTCCAGTACGCATTTTGTCAGAGAAACAGCAGAACACATGGTAGGTAAGGACCCTGAGCGCCCCCTACGTCATAGCCTCTCACTCTTCAGTGAGCCAATGAATTGCTCGGAGATCCTGAGAGTATGTGGAGTCTGATTCAGTAGATCTGGGTGGGGCTGGAGCATCAGAGTCCATATTTCTAATAAGCTCCCTGGTGAAGTTGTGCTGCAGGCCCATGGTCCACACACTGAGTACCAAGGTTCTAAACCAGTGGTTCTCAGTGCTGACTGTACATTAGAACCACCCAGGGGAGCTTTTCAAAAAAATACCAAGCTGTGAGCCCTGCCCAAATCCAATAAATCGGAATCTGGGTCCTAACAAAAACATGTACACAAAGGTTTATAGCAGCATTATTCATAATAGCTAAAAAACAGAAAAATCCAAATACCCACCAACTGATGAAAGGATAAAAAAGGGTAAAAAGAATGTGGAATATCCACACAATGGAATATTATTCAGCCATAAAGAAGGATGAAGCATGGACACCTGCTACGAAATGGATGAGCCTTGAAAACATTATGCTAAGTGGGGAGAAGCCAGACATGAAAGGCCACATATTGTATGATTCTTTGTGTATGAAATGCTTGGAATAGAGAAATCTTACAGACGGAAAGTAATTAATGGCTGCAGGGAGGGGAAAACAGGGAATGACTGGATGGGTACTAGTGATAAAAAATGTTTTGGGATTAGATGGCAGCAACAGTGGCACAACTCTGAACACATGAAACTCACTGAGGTGTGCACTGTAATGTCTGCCAAAAGAAACTGATACTTTTGAAAATCAACTGCCACAGAGTAGTTCTCAAATTTTGATATGCTCTCGAAATACCTGGAAGGCTCATGAAAATACAGATTGCTGAGTCCCATCCCAGGTCTGGACCAGGGGTCAGGTACCCAGGTACTATGGCTGCTGGCCTGGGCCCTCACTTCAAGACCCTCAGCCATAGACCATTCAGACTACCAAGGTCACACAATATGATCAAATATTTAAGGACTTTTTAAAGACTGTAAACTTCCAGGGCAAATACCATGAAGCTTCTTGTCTACTTGTTAAACGTTACACATTGAACAAGAAGCATTCCTTTCTATCTTTGATGAGTTTTGTAGAGAAAAATAGTTTCAAATAGTTACGTACTGATGAATGAGAGGTTTGGATTCTCATATCATAACTCTGAAATCAAGCTTGATGGACACTTCCAGAGAAAAGAAAATCTGCTTTTACATATCCGAGCTGGGGGTCCTTGCTCAATATCAGTGATCTCTAGAGATAATCATGGATTACTCTGCATTCAACATAATCCACTGAGACTTACAAATAGCTTCAGGTTCAGATACTCATTTTTTTAATATAATAGCCACCAAAAAATAATAATATTGTATCTCCTTTTAATATCACTCCTGTATGAAAAGGTTAAGCAATAAAAGCACAAAAGGATCTGGGAGACACATCCTTGGCCACCATTAACAATACTGCTTTTCTATCTAACATGAACTTAATGATGGTTCTTATTTAAAAAAAAATACTTTGATCACATTCAGTTGTATACAGCATTTACAAAAGCCCTAGAAATGTAAAGGGTTGTAAGAGGACTGTGTAAATGGAAAGATAAATGAAGGATAAAAAGGGATCTCAAATATCCTTTTTTTATGAATATTTGTTGCCTTTTCCCCACCTGCCTTTTCCCCAATGTTTCTTTACCCCTAAGCATAGTCATGAATGTAATCCTAAATTCTCACTTTAGCAAATTCTTCTTAAACTTTATTCTTACAACAAAATAACAAGTTATCAAAAGAAAAATGAAACTCTTTCAAGATAGAATTTAAACCATAAGTACTGGGGCATTCCACAGTTTCTAGATTCGTTTGGCAGCCCCTGTGGCGCAGCGGTTTAGCGCCACCTGCAGCCTGGGGTGTGATCTTGGAGGCCCAGGATCGAGTCCCATGTCGGGCTCCCTGCATGGAGCCTGCTTCTCCCTCTGCCTATGTCTCTGCCTCTCTCTCTGTGTGTGTCTCTATGAATAAATAAATAAAAATCTTAAAAAAAAAAAAAAGAATTCTAAGGATAGTATTGACTAAGAAAGCATTGTCTTAGCACTGTCTTAGCATTGTCTTAATTTCCTTTGGAGACATTAAATGTTCACAATCTTCCACCATTCATACCTCAGCTATTCAGTCAAATGCAGGGAAATGTTAGCAAATTCAACTGAGAAGAATTGAACTGGCGTTATTAACTAACACTTCGTATTCTTTTACTTTCAAACGGGAGTCTTCTCAACAACAAAAGATCCATCCTTAACTTGTATCATGACACATATTCAATTTTTATCTTCCAGACAAGATTATAAAGAAAACAAATGACAAAACATCTGACTAAATAATGCCTGACATTAGTATTGAATTTGATCTTTCCAATTATATTGTCGGCACCCCGGAGGGCAGGACAAATGTTTTTGTTTTGTTTTTGTTTGTTTTTTTGTTTTTTGGTAGTTCATGCAGCCCCTGCCACATATCACATGACTCCACTTTAGGAAATGTCCAGAACAGGCAACATGAATGAGCAGATGAGTGGTTGCCAAGGGCTGGGCAAAAGGAGAGTGAGGTGACTGCTACTGGATACAGAAGTCCTTTCTGGTGATGAGAAAATGTTTTGGAATGAGATACGGGTGATGGTTCCCAACAATGTGAACATACTTAATAACACTGAATCATACACTTGGAAGTGGTGAAATTAGTTTATGTTACATGAATTCTACCTTAATATTTTTAAAAAGCAGGCCAGATTGCAAAATGCCAGCCACCATTTATAATGTCCATTATTTATGTGTCCCTCATTTTCACCTACCCCCACCCTCAAGCACAAAGCTCACTAATCGTTGTGTGCAAATTAATAATAGGGAATGGAACCATCTGCTCCCTTACAAGGTCACTTGGTGCCACAGTGGTAAAGCTTTACTGGAAACTCATGAATAAGGAGAAAGCAAAATATCCAAGGCATCACCTTGCATCTCTGTTGCATTCAGATCTCTGCTAATTATTTCAAAAGATGATCATGCACAGTGATCTTTATAGTCACCTAATCAGAGTCCCGTTAAGGACTAAGCACACATTGCCTCTTCACTATTCACCAAGTTGGCCTTCCTGGGACCCCCGCTCAGCTTGAATTGGCTGGGGCTGTTCTCAAAAGCAAAACCCCAGGAGGAGGACTGAATACGGCCCCAGTCCAGAAAGATCAGAAGGGAGGAGACCGGAGAACCGGAAAATTCAGAGTCAGTCTGACAACAGTCTACAAGTTGAGGGAAAACAGCCCACAGTTGGCCATTCAGCAAGAGGAATGTGGGGTAACAAACAGTTTCACACTACCTAGTGATCTTTTCCCTTTCAGAACACTCCAGATCCAAAAGATTGTCCCTATGTGCTACACTAGCTATGAATTTGCCCATATCCTAAAGACAGTCGTCTTCTATTTATTTTTAGCACCCCACTGTCAGATGTTTTCAGAGAATACCTCCTCCTTATAACCAACTGCTTTTTTGTGTGCAGTTAATTACACTCCCAATGACAACTATTTGAAAAATCCCAAGATAATTAAGTGCAAGAGAAACATTCCAAGCCAAAATTCTGAGCTGAGTCTGCTTGGTTGAGATGTTCTGCTCTAGACAGGAGGCACCTCTAGCCTGGAGGACTTGGGAGGCCCTGGCTGGTTAAAGGTGCATGTTAAACGTACAAACAAACGAAAAATACCTTGTGAGCTCTTCTTTAATCTTCAAGGGTTCATGTGGGTAGAATTTCACTCTAAAGCACATGGTGTATGGTGGATGAGCTGAAACATCATAAAGAAAAGGCATGAGAAAAGCAGCAAAAGACCATGGACTCCAACACACACAGGAAAGTCAGCCGTGAAGTTACAGTCTAGCCTGAGGGGGCAGGGACCAGGAGAAAGTGATTTTTCTGGAGGAAGCAGATCTTATGCTCAAGAAAACAAAGCCACAGTGACAATTAAACTTAAAAAAAAAAAAATGCTTGACAGGACACCCAAAGCAAATGCAGGACACAGGCAACCTAGTCAGCATAACTTTCCACCTCACATTTTCTCCAGATCATAGCTTCAAATTCAAGTAACATTTTTCCTTCTGATTCTTCCCACCCCCTTGTGACAGATAAATTGCCCACTCAGGTCTGGGCCTAGTGAGATATTTTTCAGACTGTGAGGTGGAAAAATGTCACTGCACATGACTAGTTTTCCCAAAATGATGGTGCCTTTGAACTAAAATCACAATTTTAGTGATTGTGGAGTCTAGCCATGCACAGATCCTACTTTGTATATTTTTAGTATTATTTTAGTATTATCTATCTATGAGGCAGTCACTATGAAAACAAACATTTTATAACTTCCTGATTTGTATGAATCAAGATAGCACGACGCTGACTGAAGTTCTGATTGAGGTTCATGATTCTAGAATGTTCTAACTGCATCAAATATCTGGAACTCAAGGACCGGCTGAGTGGAATTGACAGGATTTCTGACACCCTTAATTATAAAAAAAAGTATTGATTTAACAATATTAACCTAATAAATGCACACAAGTGTAGTAAGAAGCATTTCAAATTTTAAATAGCATATAAAATGAACACCTTAAAATGAAAGAAATATGATAGTTAGCATTATTATTTCTATGGATCTTACATACCCACTCATGTTTTGCCCTTATCTCACTATGGCTACTTGGGATCAACTCCGAGTCTCCATCCAAATGCAAATATGAAACAGCATCCTATTCTTGCCCAATCCTCTTTCATAATAAGGAGGGGTTAAATCCCCAGCCATCTCTATAATGCCTGGGGCTATTCTGTATGTAGACAAATTCTTTATGTAGAAAGAACTACCAGCATTAAATATGAATGCATAATGAGTATAATCTAATATGGAAAACAGTTCTTAAAAATAATTTTAAAGAAAGCATCCAAATCACAGGAAAACACAGAAGCATCTTTCTGGCCTCTCAGCAGAGAAAAAACCGATTACACACATACACCCCCACACACAGATGTCAGAACTCTTCCCATTCAATGCCCTACTTCTCCACCAGAAACTAACAAATTTCTTAACTGAGTTGGCTGCTCCTAACCTAACCCTGTGTTCCCCAGATGTAGGGAAACATTTTTCTGGAGCACCAGGAGAAAATAAACACCATCTATACAGCAAAGAATGAAGGAAAAAATACAAATAAGTTTCAAGTCATTCATCATTCATGATATCTAGAATTTCAGTTTTGACTCAAAATATTTACTTTTTACACATTCCCCATATTTCTTTTAATTTTTTTAGGTCACCATCTTTAAAGGATTAAACCTAATTGTTTTTTTATCACAAACCTCTGGATTGTCCTTAGTAGAAAGGTTGAGATAGTTTTTATAAGATAAGAACCACAGAGCAAAAAAATGGAAATAACATAAAAAATAAAATAAAAGGGGATTTTTATTTCTTCTTTATTAGTCTTCAAAATTAATACATGTCTAAGCATAGCCAATGAAGATGATTGGTAGATAAATAATAGTAGATAGATGGATGGATAATGGATGAATAGATAGATGGACAGATGGATGGACAGATAACAGGAGGGCAGACAGAGAGACAGATGGAAAGACAAGTAGACGAATGGATAAACCATCCCCTTTCACTTTCCTTCCCTTTGTCCTTACTGCTGCCCCTCTGTCCCTCAGGGCCCCACCTACCTTATTCCAAACTCTCCCACCACTGTCAACAACTTCATCTTATCTTTCCACCCCTTTTGCCATACTCATACAAATATATGCCAATATGATTACATATGTGAGAGATTTTTTTATAATTTAGTTTTACAAAATGAGATCACAATACATGTTTCTCTTGCTTTTCTCACTTACCTCTGCCCATTCCTCTGGCACAGCAGTCATAGATCTAACTCACTGTCTATACTAACTGCATTATAGTTCATATTATAGATACACCAGAATTTATCCCACTATTCTCTCTTAATTATCATACAGCTTGTTTCCATGTTTCTGCAATACAATTTTGTTTATATTCTTGTGCACATATCATTAAATATCCATATTTTTATTTCTAAAATTTGAATTTTGGGGTCAATAGGTATGGACAAATATTTTCAAGGGAGCTGAAAAATAAAAACCCACTGAAGGTAAGTTGGGGAAAGAAGGGTCACAGAAGATGATCCCAAACCAGAGCTGTTACTTTCTCTTCCTCCTAGTCAGTGATCTGGTTACTATGCCCTACACACATCTGTGTGGCTACAAATCAGGACTGGCAATCTGCCTAAGGAATCAGGCACTGAAACAGGAAGCTCCCGGGGCAGCCATCTTTGAACACTCTTTACTATAGGAAGCCCTTTAAAGTAGGCATCCTCTTTCCAAGCTCTGAGGCTCCACATGGAAGGCAAGGAAGCTCCCTTTCCATCAATTGAAGGAGGCTCTTAAGCAGCATTTACGGTTCTTCTGAGTCTTCTTTATAATAAACATCCTCCACCCCGTCAACTGCTCCTCATATGAAACAGTTCTGAGTGTCCTCATGATAAGTAGATTCTTGGCTCTGTTTCCTCAAGTACAGGGCCCCAGGGGTTGCCACATCCACTTGGGTGAAGAGATCATCACCAGCCTTGTTGTGGACATAACTGTCGCTCCCCCTCAAGAGCCTCATCTCAAAGCTGAGAGTTTATAATAGGCCAACGCTTTTAATCCTTTTCATATATGCTGTTGCTTAGCATATGCCTATGCTATATGCTTTTCCTATATGCTGTGACACAGAAAGTCACATCTGACATCTCCTTCCATTTTCTAGGATGTGATCATAGAAGAAATTAATAAGGTACTAGGAGTACACTCACCACTAGATCCATTATCAGAGAAGGGATGAGAGCAGGCAACAGAAAAAAACTTAGAGACACTTCAAGTCTGAAATTTTCTATCCATTTTCCTTTACCATCATATACACCCCTACTGTGTCTTTTACTCATATTGACCCAGGATCATTGACCCCATGTCATCAATAAAAAAAGAGTTTTCTGCAAGTTACAAGGAACACATGACCATGACATAGTAAATCACGTGCAACACCAAGACCTGCGCTGACCAGAAGCTCAACCTCACAGCCCAAGCCTGAAGAAGCCAATGTGGCAGTGGGCTCCTCCTTGAGAAACTCTCTTAAGATTCTGGATACAAAATTATATTACAAAGTAAATAGTAAAAAAAAAAAAAAAAAAAAAAAAAGTAAAAAATAAAAATAAAGAAAAAACAAAGTAAATAGTAAAGTTAAGGAATGTTTCTTGACAGAGTTGGAACAGTCTGAAAAGATAAATGATTCCCCCCCAAAAAATGTTGATCTAGTTATGGATGAGCAGACTTATGAGAGTATGGAGCCATATATCTTGTACAAATTTTTTATCCCTAGAGCTAATGACTAATAAAAGATGTATCCTATCTAACTGAATTTATGATTAAACCCAAGTTTTGAGGCAGAGAAACCAAAGAGAAAAACCATGTCCTGCCATCACATTCATCCCATCAGAACACTGGTCTAGAAGGTCCACAGTCTGAATGACTGGCAATTCTTTTGATTTAGATTTTGAAAGCCTCTGGTCCTATATCTTCAACTTCTGTCCTTCAACATGTGAAACAAATCCAGGAACTCTGGAGGTGGTTAGAATAGCTATTTCTAGAAGGAGTATTAATTCAATCAACAAATACTTATTGAGTACCTTCTAGATACTAGGTACAAGTTTAGATGGACAAATAGCAGCTATAAAAAGATAAAAACTGTGTCTTCTTGGAAGACATTCTAGTGGAATAAACTGGTATAAAATCAAAATTAACAAATGAAATATATAGGACATTTAGAAGGTCATAAATGCTACAGTCAAGAACAAAGCAGAAAGATTTTGAGGGGTAAAAAAAGACCACTCCCACCTCTGTTCCCCTTTCTCCTCACCACTATAACCAAATCCATGCAAGTGAGGTGCAATTTTCTTTACTACCTTCTAGAAAACCAAAGAAGGGAAAAAATATAGTTTAAAATGTTAAGTCATTAAACAGAAGATATGGGGAAAGTCACCACCAAACGTGTTGGCACTGGTTTGGGGTCAAAAGTCCAGCTTTGGGGCACTGGCATGCACCCATACCAACTGGGTAACTGCCTAAAAAAGTGAAACAGATAACCAGAGTTAATGGGACTCCTAAGTGCAACTCTAACTTTTTACCCAAATCCTTTTGTTCTCAGAATACAGCCTGCAGCCATGTTTCCATAGATGACATTCCTAGACACCGTGATAACAAAATGTTGATTTAGTTGTTTTGCAGAGACGCAAGGCTTCACCAAGAAACGAGCCAGAGATGGTCAGGACCACTGGCCACCTCTTTGAGCATGCACTTGAGTCCAACGGATGAACTTTTGACACGGAACAGCCTAAAACTCAACCCTTCAGTCATACTATGGATGCCACTGATGATGTAAGCAGGTAAAAAAAAAAAAAAAAAAAAAAGTACAACCCTCCCCTACTTATTATCTAATTCTGAAGTCACATAGCTCTTCTGCCCTCTACCCAGATCCTTGATCCTTTGCCTTTAAGCATTCCTGAGTCTTCCACTTTGGGGAGGCATGTATGCAGCTTGCCTTCTTGTCTCCCTGTTTGGCTGCCTCTTAAATCCTTTCCTTGCTGCATTTTTGATGTGCTAGGGATTGGCTTTGTTGTGCATTGGGCAAATGAACCTGGATTCATACACAAAAAGGACCTTCCCAGGGTCAACCTGGCAGCTGGCTGGGACGTGTGGGGAATCTCCTCATGGAGATGAGCCCATCTCCTTCTCCAAGAGACTACGGGTCTCTGCCATTCCAACTTCAGGTCTTCTTACTCTTAAGCTACAGGGGAAAGGGGATGAAGTAAAGGATTTTACTCTTACATGTGTCAACTATTTGGTGCACAATCAGTAGCTAGAAACATCTGATGAAAGAGCTACCTGTGGAATAGGAAGCACATGGAGCCCACGCCCTACACTGGGACCCTACACCACAGTGTCATCGTGAACAGCCTCTGTGTGTCTTCATTAGACCAGACAGCATGGTCACCCCATGGGGGAAGACATCGTAGCCCATTTTTGCCATGGTACTAAGGCTTTGGCATCAATGATGGGGACAAATGGCATGGTAGCAACCCCAAATCCCCAGGGGATGAGTCTCTATATTTTGAGGGGAACATCCAACAGTGACCTTGAACAAGCCACCCAAAGTCTCTCTTCCCTCTTCTGGAAGAGGGGACAACACTAGGGACCACATCTTTCTTCCACAGGTGTTTGCACAGGCTCTTGGCAAGTGCACACGGCACACTGCCCTAAATTGAAGCTTTTGTTTTGTTGGGATGTTTATCCTACTCCTACTGGAAAGAGAAGGAGATGGGGAGTTGGAAATGGGAGGAGATGGAGAAGACTGAATTGAAGTCAGTAGAGAAATATTTACTCAGCTATGTAAGTGCTAAGAACAAGAATACTACTGAGGAGCAGAGGAAGGGGAAAAAAGGCAGAACTCCAGTTTAAAAATGCTTAGAGCATGTAACTCTGCTGAGAACAGCAGGTCCCTCCCTTGCAGACGTCTATTACCTGCCATACAAGGGCTGGGGAGGCAGAGGGTCTCCACAGGGCAGCTGAGTGGCCCCTTTCTGCATGGGCAGATCCTGGGGTATTATCATTTTGCTAGTTGGTTAACAGAACATGGGGAGAGGAACAGCCATTTACAAAGCAGAGACAGATTTTCTCATCTCCATTTTGAGATTCTGCCCAGAAATGGGGTTGGGGACACTTGATGATTAGCTGAGTAGGGTCCTGGGTAAAAACAAAGAAGACGGCTTTCTAGTTTTAACCAATGACCATTCTCAAATCTTTGCAAAACAAAAACAAAACAAAACAAAACAAAAATAAAGTTTTGGGGGCTTTTTTCAGAGAGAAACATCACTTAGCAGCCTTTCATAAAAGGCAGGAGTCTTCCTCCAGTTATCACACAGAGCTATAGGAAAACAAAAAACATACCTTCAGGAATATACATGTAAACGCATGATCTTTATCAGGTACACTCAGGCTAACAGCTACGAAAACTCCTACATTATTTTTTTTTATTTTTAAAAGATTTTATTTATTTATTTATTTGTTTATTTATTTATTTACCTATTTATCTATGAGAGTATGTGAGCAGGGTTGGAGGGTCATAGAAAAAATCTGAAGCTGTGACTGCAGAGCCCAACATGGGGCTCAATCCCAGGTCCCTCAGATCATGACCTGAGCTGAATCCAAGAGTCAGATGCTTAATTGACTGAGCTGCCCACTCAGGCACCCCTTCCCAAATTCCTTTAAACCCCAACTGAAGCTTAGAGACAGTGACTTCAGCAGATGTTAAACTAGTGCCTCGACCTGAACTATGTCTCTCCTGTGCCTCCTTCCTCTAGGAGTCCATGGAGGCGGGGGGATGATCCTTTTGTCAGATTTTAAGACTTGGGAGAAACATAGCAAGGAGCTTGTGGTTTCCAGGAAGACCTCAACTCTCCTGCAAATATGAGGCTTATTCTCCAAAGGGCCCCAAGCAGTCATCAGGGTTCCTCACCTTTGTAGCACAAAAGATACCATTTTTTGATTCCTAAACAAATGAACAGTGTCCCTCCCATGTCTTTTGGGGAGTGGGGTGGAGGCTTCACAGTGAAAACCAAGGGGCACACCTCACTTTGTTCATACAACCCACTATGCAGCATGCATAGTGACACCAATGTTTTTCACTGGTGCTGCTTCTTCCAAGATAAAACCACTCAGGAGCACATTCTGCACATGCGCAAAATGACACTTGGGTACCAAAAGGGCAGAGCATTACTCACTCATTCAACAAACTATAACTCTTAGGATATGTTTTAATGAGCCAGCCGGAGAACTCCTCTCATAAGGATTGCTCTATTCTTGTTGGAAATGATTATGATCATTCAGCAACAACTGTTACTATCATCATCATCAAGAGTGATAATCCCTCCATCACTCGTCTACTGAAATGACAACCAGCACCCTCCAAGATGCTACTGGCACTGTGTTGCCTCTACTTCCAAAGCAGAAAGGGTTTTTTCATTGTATTTAATTCATCCTCCTCCTGCTACAGTTCTCTTGGGTTGGAATCATACACACAGGCACACCCACCCACCCACATGCATGTAGGGGATCCCAGATCTCCAAGTTTTTACCTCACAAACACTTGTTCTGGGAATCTTCTGGCTGCCTGTGCTGTTCAGGAGAAGCTCTAATAAGGACTTTGGGATCCAACATTTCTTTTTTTTTTTTTTTTTTTTTAATGATAGTCACACACAGAGAGAGAGAGAGAGGCAGAGACACAGGCAGAGGGAGAAGCAGGCTCCATGCACCCGGAGCCTGATGTGGGATTCGATCCCGGGTCTCCAGGATCACGCCCTGGGCCAAAGGCAGGCGCTAAACTGCTGCACCACCCAGGGATCCCGGGATCCAACATTTCTAACCCAAGTTCAGCATTTGGACAAATTGCTCTGACCAAACTGAAACCATTCAGCTTCCATTTCCCCCTTTGTAAAATGAAGATAATAATGGAACCAATTGCCTAGAGATCAGCGAACTTTCTCTGTAAGGGGCCAGAGAGTAAACACTTTTGATTTTGCAGGCCTCAAGGTCTCTGCCTCCACTACTACACTTAGCAGGTATGGTGCAAAAACAACCACAGACAAGGCATAGACCAATAGGCATGGCTGTGTTCCAAATAGGACACTGAAGTCTCATTTCATGTCATCATCACAGGTCACAAAGTCTTGTGTTTTGCTTTTTTCCCCTATCCATTTAAAACTAGGACACCTACTTCTAGCCTATTAGCCTTACAAAAAAGCGATGGCAGGCTGCTTTTGGGCCAGGGGCCATAGTTCATATATCCCAGATACAGAGCTCATGATAAGAATGAAATGAGTTAAGGACATAAGGCACTCAGAAGACTGCCTGAGACCTAAGAGTTGTTACTACTCTAGAGGGCAAAAAAGAACTTAATGCGGATGAAGGGGAGCCCTTAAACTTGACCTAGCCCTATATGAGCAGACCCCAGAGACATTGAGGGTTCCGTTCTAGACACCACAATAAAGCAAGTATCTCCATAAAGCAAGTCAGAATGAATCTTTTGGTTTCTCACTTTGCTCCCTGAGTATAGGGTAATGACTCAAGAATTTTAGGAAAGGAAGGAAAGGAAAGGAAAGGAAAGGAAAGGAAAAGAGGAAAGGAAAGGAAAGAAAGGAAAGGCAAGGAAAGGAAGGAAAGGAAAGGAAAGGAAAGGAAAAAGGAAGAGAAAGGAAAGAAAGAAAGAACGAAGGAAGAAAGAAAGAAAGAAGAAAGAAAACGAAAGAAAGAAAGAAAGATGAGTTAAACAAAAATACATGAAATTGAAGGCAGGAGATCCAGGTGCTTGCTTGCTGCGGATGTTATACTACACCCTCAGGAGTCATGTTGGTAGGTGTGACTCAACTAGTAATAATGATAATTATAACAGCCAAATTCAATTACTTATGTAACTTCACCCTAAAACTTTACACTATAAAATCGCATCCAAAATGAGGCATTATAAAGGGTTTCCAACCAAAGGGAAACATGAATAAAACTGCCCACTTGACCCATGTTTGAATCACCTCTAGTACTCCTACACCAAGTATGGAATCTCTTGGTACATCAGGGTTCTCATTCAGACATTTAGACTACCAATACAAGCTGTAGTTTTGAATCATGCAGTCCATCATGAAAAAACATGGGTGCTCCTGAAGGGAAGCCCCTGGAAGTACACCCCAGTGACATATGGGAGATGCTCTTTTCCTTCTGGTTTCTTCGATACCCCATTAAATTCCCTCCTTCTAACAAGGAAGAATTCTGGGTTCTCCATAAAGCCCAAGAACCCACCACTGTACCCACTCAAAATGGCCTAAGTGTCGCTACCAACCATAACATAAGGATAAGGTTAAAAAAAATTATGAATCTGTGGCTTATCAACTCTGCATGCCATTTAAAATTGCACACCATAAAGAGTTTTTTTGTCATTACCTATTGTTACCATTATTTTTTTCCATATTGGAAAAAAAAACAAAAACAAAAGAATGCAACACTAAAAACCATTTATCGGCCCAAACAGCATGAACTTTCTGATACAAGGTTCAAATACAGAAATCTTCGATGAAACATTTGTACCTGGAAGAAAAATAGTTGCTCTGCATACAGTAATAAGAGCTAGCTTCCAAAACTGTATAGAAACAATGGAATGAAGAAAACTAGAAAGAACAAAACCAGCCAAAACTAAACCACAAAAATGGGGACATACAGTTACTTGATCTATGCAATGGGTTTTGTTCAGGTGTGTGTTTTGATTTGCTTTTAAAGAACATGGTGGTTAAACATCTTTTACCTGCTCCCTAAAAGAGTATTTTGATTCTAGTCTACAAGCATTGATTGTAAATTGATTATATGCATGGATCAGGTGAAGAAATTTTCCAAACTAAACACTGGAGATAGGACTAGACAAGTATATGAATGAGGCCAATGGGATAGGTTGCCCCAAGAGGTCAGAGATGGGGTTACTATCACTATGGGTATTTTGAGAAGTAAAATATGTGAAGCTTTACTATCAGAAGCATATGATCAAGTTCCACAGAAAAAGAACACACACACAAAATGAAGAAACGAGCCACAAAGCAAGAGCATGAAAGTAACCAAAATAATAAATAGAAATATTAAAACATGTGGGAGATCTGAGTGGAGGCCACTTGGTATAGTGGGCTGGGCAGCGTTACCTGGAAATTCCTGCCCATCTAGAACATCAGAATGTCACCCTATTTGGAAATAAGGTCTTTGCAGATGTAATTAACATGAAATCATACGGGGTTAGGGTGAGCCCTACAGCCGATAACTGGTATGTTTCTAAAAGAAAGGAAAGAGAGACTTGGACATAGAGACAGAGAATTGCAGAGAGAAGGTGATGTGAAGAGGAAGACAGGGATTGGAATGAAATATCTACAAGCCAAGGAAGGTATGCCAAGGACAGCCAGCAACCATCAAAAGCTGGAAGAGGCGAGGAAAGATTTTCCCCAAGAGCTTTCAGAGGGAGCATGGCCCTGCTGATACCTTGAGCTCAGACTTCTAGTCTCTACAACAGTGAGAGAATAGATTTCTGTTGTTCTAAGCCAACCAATGCGGGTAGTTTTGTTATGGCAGCCCTTGAGGAAGTTAATTACTCAGCAAGAGGAGTCCTTGGAAGAACAAAAGTGGTGGAAGGCAGACATCCAAACTGGCCTCATGAATAGGCATGGGACCCATGGTTTTTCTCCTTCTGTTCCTTACACCAGAGCAAAATCTAGGCTCCTGGTATTCTCTCAGTATGCTACAGAAGAAGATGTGTTCTCCACTGATGAAATTATTTAGCAGCAAGGGGAACTGTTCATTAAATTAGCCTCAAGGGGTGCTGGAAGGCTAAAGAATGTGACAATAACCAGGCAGAGCCATTGTAACTTCAGCGAGGGAGCACTACAGACACCAGCCAGCAACCTGACTCAACAGTGCTCTAGGGCCCAGTCGCACCAGGTATTATGCAGAAGATGGGGGTCCTCTCTACCCTGATTTGCACGCAGAAGTCATTTTCAAGCACCCCTATCCCTTCAGGGCGCTTGGCAACAGCACAGTATCTGATAAATAGAGCAAGAAGGTGATCTTAACTTCCCTGCTGGGCTAATCAGGTCCCAGCCAGGATTAAGCAGAGAACCTCTCTGGAAGTGGGTCTTCTTTCATCTAAGTCTGTATTTTTATAGTACATTCTTTTTAAAAAGATTTTATTTATTTATTCATGAGAGACACACAGAGAGAGGCAGAGACACAGGCAAGAGGGAGAGGCAGGGTCCCTGCAGGGAGCCCAATGCAGGACTTGATCCCAGGACCCAGGTTCACGACCAGAGCCAATGGCAGATACAAGACACTAAGCCATCCAGGTGGCCCTTACCTGGATGTACCTTCTTAATCTATAATGCACTTTGATTTCTCCCTTCCTCTCTCCCCTACTTTCTCTCTCCCTCTCTTTCTCAATGTTTACATAAAACTCTTTCTCTTTTTGTTTTCTCTTTATTACCAAGTGATCTAGGAAAATATATTTTACTCAGATCTTCCTAATGAGAATAACTATATAATAAAATACAACCATATACTATATTAAATATAATGTGTGTCCTCATCTCCCTCTACCCTACTCTCTTCCCCTGAGGTAAGTAGTTAGTATACACCTTTGTGGCCCTTCTCTGCACTTACATGTTCATCTCAAATAATCTGTTTATTTTCAGATAGATAGATAGATAGATAGATAGATAGATAGATAGATGATAGATAGATGTTAGGTATATAGATGATAGATCATCCTACATGTGGAATTTTTACTTGCTTTCTTAACTCTAAGATATATCTAATAAATCTTTCGATATCAATACTATAAGTCTGCCTTGTTCCTTTTATTTTTTTTAAGATTTTATTTATTTATTCATGAGAGACACAGAGGGAGAGAGAGAGAGGCAGAGACACAGGCAGAAGGAGAAGCAGGATCCATGCAGGGAGCCCAAAGTGGGACTTGATCCCGGGACTCCAGGATCATGCCCTGGGCCGAAGGCAGGCGCTAAAACCGCTGAGCCACCCAGGGATCCCTTATTTTTTTATTTCTTTTAATATTTTATTTATTTATTCATGAGAGACACAGAAAGAAAGAGAGAGGCAGAGACACAGGCAGAGGGAGAAGCAGGCTCCACGCAGGGAGCCCGACGTTGGACTCGATCCCAGGTCTCCAGGATCAGGCCCTGGGCTGAAGGTGGCACTAAACCGCTGAGCCACCTGGGCTGCCCTGTCTTGTTCCTTTTAATGACTGTATGTATTCCACATAATTTATTTAGCCTTGTCAAAATTACAGGCTTTTTATTTCTTACAATTCTCAGTGCTATAAGCAATGCTGCAATATATATACCTTGCATAATATATACCTGGGCTTGGATAAATTTCACTTTCGATAGATTCATAGAGATGAGCTTGTTAGATCAAGAGACATAGGTTTTTTTAAAAACACATCTATACTTTTATTTCTGATTTATACTTTAAATATCCTAGACACTTTCTCTGAATTCATTCATCTCATAAATTCTGATGTTGAATACTGTTAACCATTCTAAACTAACTCATGAAGCATATCATTGCACACTGCAAAATTAAAATTCAAGAATCTCATATAGGAGGTAGTTTATTCTACATGGAGAAAAACTTAAAACTAATTAGCTGAGTCCAAATGAGTGATGGCTGATACCTTTAGAGAAAATTTAAATTCAACAACAAAAATGTAATCAAATCATCCAAATTTTTATATTACCTTCCAGCTACTTTTTGAGCACTTCAACAAAAATGCAAGCACAAATTGTCCTTAGCATGTGAAGAAACACATACATTTTTAATTTAGAAAGATATGGCCAGATTTCCCTCCTAAATGGTTTTACCAGTTTATATGCCCCCCGCTGGAGGTGTAACTCTCATCCTCATCAACTGGATATTATCAGTATTAACCATTTTCTCAGTGTAACAAAAACACCTTGTTTTAATTTACATTTTCCTTGTTGCTAATGATATTGAG
Source organism: Canis lupus familiaris (assembly GCF_011100685.1). Classification (NCBI taxonomy): domain Eukaryota; kingdom Metazoa; phylum Chordata; class Mammalia; order Carnivora; family Canidae; genus Canis; species Canis lupus. Next base: position 23,631 of record NW_023330702.1, on the reverse strand, counting down.
CATCTGTTCATGAGTTTATTGGCCATTTATTTTTATTCCTTCTATGGGTCTTTTCACATTTTTTATTGAGTTGTTAATCTTCGGGTTTATACCATCACACTTTATATATTCTGCATATTTAGTACTTGTTATGTATTTGGCAAATGTTCTCCCATTATTTACTTTGTTTTAATTTATTTATAATTTGTCTTATACTCATTCATTCAACAAATATTTACTGAAAATCTACTCTGGGTAGTGAGCAAATATTCTTGTACATGAGTTTAATTTTTACACAAATTTGTCAGCATTTTGCTTTGTTATTTGTTTCTATTTTCCTTAGAAAGCCCTGTTTGACTCCATAATTATAAAAAATAGTCCTAAATTTTTACCTAAAACTTCTATATGTTATTAAATATATTGGGCTTTTGAATACATCTGGAATTAACTGCATATATGCTGTGAGGTAGTCTTTAGCTTTTTTTTTTTTTTCTTTTTCCAAGTGGAAAAGCAGTCCAAAAAAAATCATGGCTTGAATAATCTTTCTATTTCTGATATGAAATACAATCTTCATCATAACCCATATCCTCACAAATAATGGGCCAATTTGAGATTGGGGCTTTGTTTCTTTTCCTATTCCTATGTCTATCTTAATTACTATTTGTGTCTACCATGAGGATTCGACTATTATAGCTCATATGCCTTGATTTGCTACCTAATAAAAGAAGAATCCTATCCTATCATTGTTCTTTTTTCACAGATTTACTGGCTTTTCTGGAGCATTTTCTTTTACAAATGAGCCTTAGAATCAGTTTGTTAAATGCCATAAAGAATCTCACTGACATTTTGATTTGAAAATTATTTGAATGTATATACTAATTTGCAAAGAACTGACTTTAACAATATCAAATGGAAAACATAAGAAGTCTCCATTTATTGAACTCCTTTTTTTGTCTACAGTAACTCCACAGTAAAATTTCATAGTTTTACTTATTTAGATTTTGCATATTTCTTGTTATGTTTATGAGAAATTTAGGTTTTTCCTTGTGATTGCTATTGTGTAGGTAATAGCCCTTTTTCCCATTACATTTCAGAAATAGCTGCTGCTTGTATATAAGTATTGTTTTAGTATATTAATCCTGCATCCAAGGATAAAAGCCATTATTAATTGTAGGGAGAGGGTGGAGAAGGAAGGCAAGTAGAGAGCTTGGAGAGATCCAGAGAGGACAAAACCACATTTAAAATGCTATCTGCCACTATGAGAAGGCATCCACCACCCCTCAACACCCTAGCTTGGCTAAACAGGGTGAAGCATAAAAACAAGACAAATAAATCCCGTAGGAGTTTGGGGAAGTGTTCTGTTATGACTTTGGAGAGCACTGAAGAAATGGCCCCATACTACTTTTAAGCAGAGAAGGAGCCTTATATAGGGGACATAAGTTTTCCTGAGGCTAAAGTGAAGCACTGCACAGAAGAGGCTGAGTAACATCCACCTGTCCCAGTGGTAAATACAGAATTGCTGAGAGCCAACGAGTGAAAGACACCTGGAATGGGGATCACCAGAGGGCACAGTCTGTAGACTTGCAGGACAAGACCATGATCCGGGGCAGCAGTCTCAACAGCACATGGCCAATGTAGACTGAGAAAAGCCAAGTGGGACCAGTTACATTCAGAGAGGATGCAGTGAAGAAAGATGTCAGCAACCAAAAGCCAAATCACCTAAGACAGGCCAGGGGAAGATTCAAAGGACTGAGCACAAGAGAGATGTCATCCTTGCTGCCATGCTGATACATAAGCATCCCCTGCCTCATGATGCCAATCTGGGAATGGAGAAAAAGGAAAAGCTATTGGTATGGGAAAAAATACCCCAATATAGAAGTATGCACTTTGAAGTGATTATGATTAAATAATTAATTCACTGAGTAATTTCCTGAAAGAGATGAAATTCTAAACTGGCAGATCTTGAGTTACCCTGAAATGGCAAGATTGAACTTTTTGCCCCCAGAGGAAAGAGGCTCACTGAAAACTGAATTCAGTCATGGGGAAATAAATGTCACACTTATGCACATCTGAGTCATAATGTGTAACTTTTTAAAAATCTCTTGACTACATAGATCCTGCAAGACATGAAAGTTTTGTTCTTTTGATGCATGCCACTCATGTATACACACTAAGCTACATTCCACAGTTATGGGAATGAAGCTAAAAGCTATAGGTTATAAGTGAGAACACTCACTATTCCTACTTGGAAAACAAATTCTGAAAATCAAACATCCAAAATACGCCACTTCATTTAATACTTTGTTTGTAGACAACCTTCTATCTAAATACTCTGAAAAGGAAAAGATCAAAGGTCATTTCATTTCACAATGGACACACAATGATGGAATAGGGCAATGAGGAAGACATTTCCCTCAACACTGCCCAAATCATGTAGCCTACTTCCATTTTGACCTAGTTGACAAGAAATGATAAAAAGCTTGATTCAAAGTTTCCAATTCCAGGAAGTACTGACTAATTGTACTCACCCCACCTTTCCCACTGAATGCATAAAACCTGGACAGTAAATAATAGCAGGCAGAGTGGGAAAGGTCAATAATTCACAAGATCACTGAACTGGTGTTGAAATCTCCACATTTTTCCCCTCTGGTATCCCCTGGACAGAACTCAGAGATACTGGAAAGGCATCACTATGGATGGGGAAAGCTCCAGGAGAAGCTCCTAGTTAAGGCAAAGGGGGCTCTGGCAGCAACATAGCAACAGTATGTTGCTATCATGGGCTGGAGATTTTCTTATCTGGAAATTTATCCTCTTTTCTTTGATAATCATAGAACTACTCAAGTTATGTATTTCATATCGTGTGAGTTTTGGTAATTCATGGTGTTTGAGGAATGAGCCCATTTCATCTAAGCTGTCAAGCTTACATATTCAGAGTTGTTCTGTGGGGCCTGTAGTGATAGCCTCTTTTATTCCTGATATTGGTAATTTGTGTCTTCTTTTTTCTTTATCAGTCTTACTAGAGGTTCATCACTTTCTTGATATTTTCAAAGACCAACTTTTATTATTTAATAATTTTCTGTATCATGTACTGACAAACATAGCAGCTTGGCTGAATCTCAGAGCTATTAGAGCTGATTAAAGCTGATCTCAAATGATTACATGCTACATGATTACATTTATCTGACAATCTCAAAGGAACACAAACTATACTGACAGAACAAATCAAGGGCTGCTGGTGCTTAGGGGTGGAGGTTCATGACTACAAAATGGAGCACAAAGGGAGGTTTTTGAGGTGATGGATCTATTCTCTACCCTGATTCTACTGGAGGTTATACAAAACTATATGTTAAAATTTACAGAACTATACACCAAAATAATGTCAATTTTACTACATGTTCACTTACAGAATAAAATTTAAGTTCAGAGGAGAAATAAGACCTTGGTTTAAGAAGTTTTTCAGCTTTAAAATGTACACCCTGGGGCACATAGGTAGCTCAGTTGGCTAAGCATTCGATTCTTGATTTTGGCTCAGGTCATGATGTTGGGGTTGTGAAACTGAGCCCCACACTGGGTTCCATGCTTATCAGGGAGTCTGCTTGAGATTCTTTTTCCCTCGCCCTCTGCCCCTCCCCCATTCACATGCACTCTCTCTAGATAAACAAAATCTTTTAAAAAATAAAATAGAATGTATACCAAATTAAGGAACTGTCCAATTAATTATTCTTTCAATTAAATATTTCTTCCTTAATAAATTTGAAGTCATCATAAAAATAAGTGTGATTCTATCTATTTTCAACAAGATTTGGGGGAAACAAACACTCTCACATAATATTACTGGGAGTAAATTACTCTAAGGTCTTTAAATGGATATTTATCACTAAGAAAGGTAAAATATATACCTTTTCATCCAACAATTTCACTTCTAAAAGGAATTTCTAGTATATATGTACTTGCAAACATGCAAGAAAATATATACAAGCATGTTTATTACAGCATAATGCATAATAGCAAATTATTAGAAAATACTTTGATGTCTGTTCTATATTCATGTAATTATCAGAAAGGCATTTTTTAAAGATTTATTTATTTATTCATGAGAGACACAGACTGAGAGAGAGGCAGAGACACAGGCAGGGGGAGAAGCAGGCTCCTTGCAGGGAGCTTGATGTGGGACTTGATCCTGGATCCTGGGATCATGACCTGAGCCAAAGGCAGGAGCCCAACCACTGAGACACCCAGGCATCCCCAGAAAGGCATTTTTAAAATGATACCAATATTGATATTTTTAAAATCTCTAAAGCTATTTAAAATAGTAAGATATAAAATAATATAGAGAGATTGATTCAGTTTTGTTTATAAAGGATCTTATATATGATGGGGAAGCTTACATATATACATAAGAAATCTCAGAAGGATATGTAAAATATTGTTAAGTTATTTCTTTGTGGAGTGAGCTTGGGGATATAAGTGGAAGAGAAAAGAAATAGTTTGGGTTTTCATTTTAAATTCTTCCGAACTAAGAAAACTTATGGACGTCATTTAAAACCTGTTTTAAGGGATCCCTGGGTGGCGCAGCGGTTTGGCGCCTGCCTTTGGCCCAGGGCGCGATCCTGGAGACCCGGGATCGAATCCCACGTCGGGCTCCCGGGCATGGAGCCTGCTTCTCCTTCTGCCTATGTCTCTGCCTCTCTCTCTCTCTCTGTGTGACTATCATAAATAAATAAAAATTTTAAAAAAAAATAAAACCTGTTTTAATACATGAGGTATGAATGTCTATGTGAGGTAATGGATGTTAAATAATCTTACTGTGGTAATCATTTTGCAATAGACACATATATTAAATCATTATGTTATAGATCTTAAACTTCTACAATGCTACATGACAATTATATCTCATTAAAAGGGAAAATTTTAAATAGCAAGTAAAATGAAAATAAACTGTCTTTAAAAATACTATTAAGAAATAATACTGCCTGAAAGTCTGCCATCAAACCATTCTTCCAAGAAATTTTGCCCTCATTGGATACTCAAAGGCAATCAAAGAATTAAAGGTATACACATACCCATGAATAAACTTGCCTGGAGTTCTGCAACTATATAATTTTGATAGATTCATGGATGAGTCCCAGGAGTTGAACCCAGTTTCTCTAGGTTAATAATACACAAATCTTAGTTTAAAATTTGTTCTAATTTACAGTAAAGTTAATATTTCTGGGAGATATATAGATATAGATACATATATGTACATACATATATATACATACACATATTTGTATTTATATAGGTACATATATATATGTATATATACATACACAGAAATTCTTGATACTAAAAGACACCGTCATCAACAAAATTAGATCTGTGACCCTTAGAAAATTACATGATTTCTTGTTCAGTTATGCCCTCAAAAATATAACAGAAGACTGGGTGATGGATAAGACCTTTACCAGTTCCTAGAACCAATAAGTATACCAGTCCGGTATAGAAATGGAATTTTACATAGTTCTTCTTTCCAGATTCAGATTTCATTTGTCATTAGATTGATATTGGCTACCATTCAAATGTCAATCTTTAAAACATTTTTACCAAACCTTATAAATTTTCAGTTGGTTGTTCAGATTTACTTCGCATGGGGACAAAGCTCATAAGCAGCAAATTCCTCACAAATTAAAAGTTTTGTCTTCCATTAAGTGCTGAAATACATCTAAGGGATAAATTTATATTTTAAAAGTGTGTATAGCCTAAGGAAAATATCGTGTGACATTTAAGAACCAAAATCAAAGGACCATTTACTATAAATAAGCTTACTGGAAAATTGTCTAAACATTTTAAAACACATAAACAAAAATATCAAAACTTAGTAGCTAAGGATAAAAGCTAGGCATCAGCAATTTTTTAAAGATTTTTTTCACTTATTTATTTTAGAGACAGAGTGTGTGTATGCACATGCACATGTATGCAACTAAGGGGAGGAGCAGAGGAAGAGAGAGAATCTCAAGCAGATTTCCCACTGAGTAAGGAGCTCAGATCATGATCTGAGCAGAAATCAAGAGTTAGACACAGGGCACCTGGGTGGCTCAGTGGTTGAGCATCTGCCTTCAGTTCAGGTTGGGATCCCAGGGTCCTGGGATCACGTCCTGCATCAGGCTTCCTGGGAGGAGCCTGCTTCTCCCTCTACCTGTATCTCTGCCTCTCTCTCTGTGTCTTTCATGAATAAATAAATAAAATCTTTAAAGAGAGAGAGAGAGATTTAATTGACTTAGCCACCCAGGTGCCCCAGCAATATCTTTAGACATACTAATTCATTCTTATTATCCTGCATATCATTCTATATAGAGCTTCCAGATACTTCTGTCCTGCTATTTCTTTTTAGATTTTTGTCCCAATTCTATTCCAGCTTCACCACAACAGACTGACCTCTCTGGACTTCGCATGACCCCTGCTGCTTCCTGTTTCAACTTTCCTGCCAGTTCCTTCAACAGCCATGGCTCCCAGCAGCCATGGGTATCAGCCTTCCCCAGAACGACCTGGCTGTCTTTCCTGCACTAATCAGACAGAGTTTGCTTCTGAGAGATGGGTCAGGGAAGGAAAAGGAATGGAAAGGAACAAAGAGAAGAAGAGATAAGAGGGAGGGAACAAGAGGGGGAAAAAAAGAAGGTTAAGGAATAGATGTATTGGTTGCTAGTTTGCCATCGGCATTCAGTTTCTGCCTTCTCCGACTTAAAAGCCCTGCCCAAAATAATTTCTTTATATTTGAAAAAGGAAGGAATCCCTTGAATAATGGTAAGTGACATAATATGTGCTAAACTGATTTCCGATGAGAAACTGATTTATCTCCTATATTTCAGAGCCCTGGGAAAGTTGACATGGAGGGATAAATGGATTTCAGGGCAGGCAATGAATTTCTGAAGTGCATTTCAGAAGCCCTCCTCCAAATCATAAATAAAAGCAGGCTGACTACAGCCTTGCACAGATTACCAAGACAAAACACCATATCATCCTGGATCCAATCACAACACCCTCCTCACAACACCCAAAGTGGATGACCAGATGTTCTAGAAAGATGTTTCCCAAGGCAACTTCCCTAAGAGTTCATCAATTAAAAAAAAAAAATAATAAAAAAAAAAGCAGTTCAGAACAGGAGGGCTTGAAAGCAATTACTTGGGGGAAGAAATTATTGTAGGGAGTTTGAAGAGTAGAAAAGAATAATACAATCTTCAGTAAAGTCAGCGGCAAGAATCTAGTTTCAAAATACACCTAACTTTTCTCATCCCCTTAAAACTGCACCTCCCACCCTCAACCACTTACTAGCAATTCCCACAATCCAAAGGCACCTGGCACCTTGTGGTTATGTTTAACAGATCCTCAACCTAATTCCAATAATCCTGTTCAAATTTGAAATATGAAGGTAGGGTGATGGTAATAGTAACTGCAAGGAAGGCAAAGGCTAGCAAATAAGAGAACTCACTCACTCTCTCTCCAATGGGAGAGAGAGGCCCCCACCCACAGATCTTCAACTCCTGCCATTTCTTCCCTGGCAGCAGAAACTTTGTCGAGAAACAGAACCTATCTTTGGACATTTCACAGCAAAAGTGAAACCAGAGATTGACACTTACATTTCATTTGCTTGGAGATGGACTTGTTAGGTTCAAGCCAGTGCTAGGGAGAAAAAAAGCAGAGATTATGGGTCAAATGGCTGAACCATACGATGCATACTTAATAACTAAAAGAAATTCAATACAATCTTTTTCCAAAGCACAGTCTTGGTTCCCATAGATATTCCTCAAGGTTCCACCTTCTTCAGATCAACACAAATGATTCCATAATAAAAATACAACAGGCAAGGGTATAAATTACAGAGAATTAACACTATGAGTAGTATTTGAGTCATACTAAGAGAGAAGAACTAGGGAGAGAACATACACTTCAACTGGATATTCTCGTGGCTCTAGTGGATCCTAGGTGATGGGGTTCCATTGCTCTGGGCAAGCCACAGATGGCTAAGGACTTTGATGTCCATGACCTCAAAGAGCCACAGTCCAAGACAGCTACAGTACCCTATTTCCCTGCCAGGTAGCCTCTGTTGTGAACAGTGGGACAAGTGAGCCTTAGCCCAATCATACAGAGGCAATTCTTCCTTACAGTAGGGAGGAACAAATGACTTTAAATATATCACTTCAGAGGCCTGAGATCATCCAGAAGAAACACTAGCTGTATCACAAAACAAAGAAGCCCAACGACCTCAGTAGCTCAGAATGGCATTTAGTGACAAGCATTTGAAGCAGATACCATGCTGATCCCAGCAGCCAGTTCACTCTACATGCTAAGAGCCAGGTAGCTTTTGATATCCCTAACCATGATGTCCCTGAAGCCACTTAGGGCATGCCAGGAAGCATCACTCTATACATCCACAGTTTATAAAGACAATAGGAGTGCCATTGGTATCCATCAGGAGGTTAGAGAACCCTCACTTGCCAGGCACTCATCACACTTGATACTAGAGAGGAAAGGAGGACACTTACCATCAGTGGAGGCTTACACCCTTGTGTCATCCAGTTAAGCCTCAGAGTTCTGTAACACCCCTACCTTTTGATATAAATGCATAACCATAAAATCTAGTAAGAGCTAGCATATGCTGAGTGCCTCCTAAATGCCAGGGCCAGCACTACCACCCCACTTGCAGATGAGAAATCAGGAGGCTTGGGACATTAGACAACTGGCCTGAGGTCACCTAGAGAATAAATGATAAAACCAGTGCACAGTGGGATTCCAGAGCACAGGCCCTTCGCCTTGGCCATGCTGCCTCCCCAGAAGGTCTGCTCTAAAACACACTACTCTTGATAAACATTCCTTCTTTCCCCAGGAGTAGATAAATTGAGTGGCCAAATCAATAGTTTCCAATCCAGGGGGTAAGATCTCTGCAGTCTTCAAAAATTAGAAGAAAGGTCTTTTCACTATGTCAACATCAGGAAGAGTTTGACAGAAAACCACACATTCACTTCTAATGTATTACACAAACTGAATAGCAAGTTTCTTTGATTCTGATCAAAATTATGTCTGTTTATTTTGAGAACCCTGTTTTTCTCCTCTTTTCATTTTTTTTAAATTGTGATAACATATACATCATATTCACCATCCTAATCATTTTTAAGTGCGTAGTTCAGTAGTATTAAATGTATTCAAAACAGTGCACAATCATCACCACCATCCATCTCCAGAGCACTTTCACCTTGTAAAACAGAAACTCAAGTCCTAATAAACAGTCACTCTGCAGCCCCCTTTCTCCAGGCCCTTGGAAACCACCATTCTACTTTTGGTTATCTCCTTCTAGTCAAAAGTGATGTTTGGCATTCACACAGTTATCATTTAATAGTGGGGAAATTTCTCGATTGGACTACTTACTACCTGTATAACCGTGTACAAAATGTTTAACCTCACTCTCAATTTCCACAACTATCATATGGGAATAGCAATCATACCTACTTCACAGGGTTATTGCAAGGATTTTAAAAGTTAGTAAATACTAAACGTGAGACACTTAAACAGTGCCTGGCACATGAAAAATATCAATAAGTCCTTGTTTGCTGATGCTTTTGTTAGTTAATAAGTATGGTTTCATTAGCAGACCACATCCCATGGAGGAGAATAATAAAAGGGGCATCAGATGATTATGTTCTAGAAATAAATAAGATAATTTAGAACTAAGGCAAGAAAAAATACCTACTGAGATCAGTATCTACTGCTACTGTCTCACAGAGAAAAATCACTAGTCATTTGGCCAATAAAGTCTGAAATACATTTTCTGAATTCCCCTTGCTTGGCATCCTTTGAACTCCTTAGCCCTTCTCTGCCTAACTGCGACCTGCCTCTCCTCCTCATCTCTGCTTACATGGAGGACAAGTACATTTCATTTGATATGCCCATACAAGTTAGTGCCAATCTCCCAGGGCTGCAAAGAAGGATCCAAGTCTCAGTGAGAATGAGTACCACGATGGAATGGCAATATCTGCCATGGAGGGATAGGGAACATGTAAGGGATGCCTGCAAGGTATCTTACCATCTGTGCCCTAAATAAATTATTTATTTTAAATGAACTGGCCTCCTCATTATCCTATGAAATACAGTTTCTGATGGATTCTGACCTTCCTCATCCTCTCAGCCTATTCACACCCTACCCTTGCCTCTCAAACCTTGTGCATCTTAATTACTTATGTCTATAGTGTGACCACTACATACTTTTCCCCAGGACAACTATTCTTCTGCAGTGAGATAGTCATGGGGTATAAAGCCCTAAGAAAAATAGGCTAGCAATAGTCATGTTTCAAGGGATTATAGGAAATCATTTCTTCAGAGAGGGTCAAGCTCAGTTCATGAACTTAATTTTAATTTTTATTAAAATTTAAAAATCTGACTGACCTATGGCCCAACAATCCCCTTATTTCCTAATTTGCCCATATGAACACAGAGGAACATAACAAGGATCCTCATTGCAAGATTATATTAAATTATAAAATATTAGAATATTAATGGCCATCATCAGGAAAATGGTAAATAACCTATAATCTGTTTATGTTCTTGATGATTCTTCAGTGTATTATAGGAGGTAGATCTTGATGTGTAATGTTATTAGACCTCTAAAGCACACTGCATGATGAAAAAAGTGAACTGCAAAATTTATAACTATGGCCACAGTTCCCAAATCATGCACTGACGTGCCCCAGGGAAAAGGAGTCATTCTAGACATCTTTCAGATATCCACCGTGCAAACTATAAGCTCAAGGAAGTTCCCAGCTCCAATATCAGATCATGCTATATTCCTTTTTATGTCATACTTTTTGCAATTCTGAGTTGCTGGTGATTGCTGTGATAAAAAGCAAGTACTATGCTAAAAGAGGCATGAGAGGTAATGAGTATGGAAGTATTTGATCTGGTCCCAGATTCTGAGGAAGCCAGGGGGCAGCCAACAGGGGACACATCCTGTTCCTGGGTAATGGTGGTTAAGAATGAACTGGAAATACTATTTTCATGTAGGTCATGTTCTAAATGGCCCCAAGGTGTTAGGATATAAATACCAAGTTTGTTGTCTCTAACTCTTATTACAGAGGGCACTATGAAATAAATACTTTTGACCTAGGGCACCATGAAATCATTACTAAGATACTAAGAGAGCCATAAATCAACAAAGTTTGGGAACCTCTGAACTATGGTATCATCGAATTAATGTGTTTTCTTTTTTAAGTAAAAAGTACAAACACTACCCTATATTTTCAAAGAATACATAATAAGTATCTAAATGTATTTTTAAAAATCTGAAATGAAACATGATAAACAGATAAGAGAGAGAAAACAGGAATTTAGAGGTGCTGCTCAAAAGAAACTATGACTTCTGTTTTATCTGTGATGTTTTAACTTCTGCTTTTTACATGTATTCATGCATTACATGAATAATTAGAAGTCAGTATTTTTAAAAAAGAAAGCTAAGCTCTACTCAGGATAAAGGTGGATTTTTATGTAGTTTAGACTTATTGAGACTCAAGAAGAATTTCATATATAACAGGCAGATGTCAAGTCCAACTAAGCCCCCCAGCTTTGGCACTGCAGTCCAATACAGAAGCCAGGAGGCATGCGTTCAAATCCCAATTCTGCCACTTATAGTGATGTGACCTCCAGTGAGTTTCTTCCTGTTTTCCCACTTACAGCATCATCGTACGGTATAAGTAGGTTAACACATTAAGAAGTCCTTAGAACAGAGCTTAGAGCATAGTGAAGGCTTAGTAAACCCCAGCTGTTCCCACCTTCTTTGTGTTCACTCAGACACTCCCAAGTTGATGCAATGACCCCTCCTAGTGGGCCCACCTCTGGAACTCTCTTCTTCTAACACTCCCACCCCATCTGCCTTCTGTTCTACATGAAAGGTAATTAATTCTCCTCCCTTTTTTCCTTCTTCCTTTTAGAGTTGCAAGTTGGGCAATGAATTCAAATCTGAACTACACCAACAACTCCTGCTGTTACTACATGTACAGATGGATTACACGCCTTTGAAAAAGAAAGAACCATGATTCTGCGTGCTTGGCAATTAGACAGGAGGCTCAGAACATACACTGCATTGCTATTTCCCTTTCAATTCCTACTTGGAATATATGCTAGTTGTTGGTTTTGTTGGGTTTTTTAAAATTCTGCTTCCTTACTGGAAAGTGAAATTCCCTAAGAGAGGTAGAAAGAAAAGCCTGCCAACCAAATATCTGAATTTGCGGCTGGTTTACTATAGCTGAAACCTTTATTTCTTCAACTTACATTTAGAATAAGAATTCCAAAGACTAAAGAAGCTAAGATCCAATTACTGATTCTATCTAATGAGCTTCAGAAGTCAGATAAACCTGAGGAGGCATTCCTTCAGCATGATCTGAAGGTATCAGGAAGGTAGGTCTGCAGGGATACTGCCAGGGTTCTGCCCAGATGCCCTCAGAGGCCCTTTTCTCCTTAGTTATACAGCAGCTTGATCGTTCTTAGGAAGGCTGCCTCAGGTTCCTGGAACCCAATGCAGGGGAGAAGGAGCCTCCTCCACTCACATCTTCCCTGTCAGGTTAAGAAGTGACAGGTGGGGGAGGATAAGTACCTCTGCTCCCTTGCCCCTAGGCCAGGACAATTCTAAGGCATGACCTACACTCTTCCAGAGCTCCTCTGTGGCTTTCAGCCAAGTTCTCCTCTGTACAACTTTGTTCAACATCACACACTTGTGTGACCATCCACCCTTCTTTGTCTCAATCCCCCCAAGCTCCTAAAAGTCTTTTTTCCTGGGAAGATTTCCTAATAAAACTGAAATTTTCATCTCTAGATCCACTTCTGGGTACCACAGTCAAGACAGCCTCCCTAACTCCCCACCAAAAACTGCCCTCTCTCCATGGCTTGACCCCCAGTAACCAGTATATCCTGCTATGAGAGGTTCCAATTTATTTTTTATTTAAACTCAATTTGCTGGGCAGCCCGAGTGGCTCAGTGGTTTAGTGCCACCTTCAGCCCAAGGCCTGATCCTGGAGACCTGGGATCCAGTCCCACATCAGGCTCCCTGCATGGAGCCTGCTTCTCCCTCTGCCGTGTCTCTGCCTCTCTCTCTCTCTCTCTCTCTCTCTTTCTCTTTCTCTGTGTGTGTGTCTCATGAATAAATAAATAAAATCTTTAAAAATAAAAAAATAAAAAAAAAATAAACTCAATTTGCCAACATACAGTATAACACCCAGAGCTCATCCCATCAAGTGCCCTCCTCAGTGCCCATCATCCAGTCACCCCATCCCCCCACCTTCCTCCCCTTTTGCAACCCTTTGTTGGTTTCCCAGAGTTAGGAGTCTCTCATGGTTTGTCTCCCTCTCTAATTTTTCCCACTCAGTTTCCCTCATTTGCTTAGAGAAGTTCCGATTCAAACAAGGTTTTCAGTCTGGACAATCTAGCCTGACCACATTTCAAGCCACCTCTTAGAACAAATTTATTTTGACTGATAGCAGCTTGAAGCAAAGAGAAGTTAATGAAGCCTCACAAAGGGGTGAAAAGTAGGGTGCTGGCTAAGCCCTCTACTCTCTGATTCCCTCTTCTGTGGTCTTGGGGGACAGATTCCAGGACTCCTAAAATTCCTTCAGCTCTCACATTCTACATTCTATGAACCTGAAGTATGAGAACATTACCAACAAATGGTTCTTTTTAATTTTGCTAGGCTCTGTTACACTTAGCCTTAGATCATTCTTCTCTACCCCATCATAGAAATGGGGTATTTCTTTCATATTCCAACTTTGGCTTGTTTGGTGAGGGAGAGGAAGATGGGTGTGAGGTGGTGATTATGACTAAGTAGATTGATTTTTAATTTGGTAGCTGCTGAGCTAGGAAAAAAAAAAAAAACTAAACAAAAAACCTCCCCAAAGTAAACAATATAACACACTTGGTTATCTTCAAGTGTTGGGCTTCTGTTGAAATTGATTCAGCCTGTGATTACAGAATAAATTACACACCCTTGGTGCCCTACACCAGAATAATGCATAGCTCCAATAAATGTCTCTTATCTCTTATCTTTCTCAAAACCCTTGGTGCCCTACACCAGAATAATGCATAGCTCCAATAAATGTGTTGAGTAACAAATGGGGCTTCAAACAAGAATGAATGCACCTCCCAAGCAGGAGTTTGTTTTTCCCTTCAGAAGTAACCAGATCCATAATCTACCAATTCTCATCCTAGCCCTGAAAAGATGGCCTGATTCTCACATCTCACCTGGATAAAGCCCCAGAGTAACTCAGTCTCCCTGCATTATCTAGCCAATTTATGCCATTTCTAGGCCCTCTGGCCTCTACAGGGGAAAAAAAGAATGCCATCCAAATGAATGCAGCCTAGCAGTGTTCTGGGTCAGCCAATCAAAACTAGGCCCTAGCTCATTAGCTACCAGTAACCAATGGTTTTCACTCCAGTTTCTTTTTTTTTTTTTTTTTTAAGATTTACTTATTCATGAGACACAGAGAAAGGGAGAGAGAGAGAGAGAGAGAGAGAGAGAGAGGCAGACACAGGCAGAGGGAGAAGCAGACTCCATGCAGGCAGCCCGACATGGGACTCGATCCCGGGTCTCTAGGATCAGGCCCCGGGCCAAAGGTGGCGCTAAACCTTCTGAGCCACCTGGGCTGCCCTTCATTCCAGTTTCAATGAAATCTATAACACAATGGCAACAACAGCAAAACTATCTATAGACTAGGCATGCTCACAAGTTATTGTCCTCCTGGCAGTAACCTAGGCAAAGAAACCTTTACTGCTTCAGTGCAATGTTTTTATTTCTTCAACCATAACTGCTCCTGCATTCTGGGTCCTTAGGGATAAGCAAAATAGAAGTAACAGCTGGGAGAAGAAACACCTAGGAAACAGAGGCAGAAACAGGAAGCCTAAGAAAGCATAAGCACCATTTTTTTTTTCGTAAAGTATCAGACAGTATAAATATTTTAGGTTTTGTGGCCCATATGGTCTGTCAGGACTACTCAACTCTGCCATTGGAACACGAAAGTAGCCAGAGACAACACATAAATGAATAGAAATAGCTGTGTCCCATAAAATGTTATTTACTAAACAAATGGGGGCCATCCTGACACCTGTGTGCCAACCCCTGTTCTACATCCAAGAAATCCTTAATGTATGTATACTTAAAAATAAAATAGTCTGAAAATACAATAGAGGTTATAAAAACACTCAGTGCTGTTTATTTTAAAGTACATGAAAACACCAAAAATGCAATTACAGAGGAAATGATGGGATTCCTTCAGGCTTGTTACATTGGAATTTACCACCATATAACACTTGCTGTCAAGCCACAGAAATTTCACATTGTTACCAAACTGTTCTAAGGTCAAAGATCTTCTAGCTGAAAGAACCATGAACCTTTCAAACTCTTTAAAGCATGTAGTAAAAAGACCCATCACATGTTGATAATATTGACTAATGCACTTAAATAACAACCCTATGGCATAGTTATTATTATTAGTGTTCCCATTTACAGATAAAGTAATTGAGGCATAGGTTAAGGAGGCTGTTCAAAGTCCTACAACCAGAGGTAGGATTTAACCCCGTCTTCCTGGCATCAAAGCTTTCAGCACCTGAGCAGTAATGTCCTCCAGCCTCCTTCCTTCTTGATGTTTTACACTATAGCCCATTCTTATAGTAAGTCTACAGCTACCATTGCTTCCAGAAGGTCTCTCTCTCCCCATTCTTTTCTTTCTACTCTGTATGTTCCTGGTCAATCTCCTTTGCTGGTTTCTCCTTCTAGACATCCTTTCTAAAAAATGGATAGTCTTTAGCTTTCAGATACTCGTCTTATTCTATATTCTTTCCCTTGGCTGTGCAGTATATTTCCCAAGGTTTATGGAAGTGAAAACCTCATGGGGTCCAAAATCTCCATGGGGGGCCTAAACCTCTTCATTGAGCTTCAAATCCATATTCCCAAGTATAGACTAAACATCTCTACCTCAACATTTCATAGGTACCCCAAATTCAACATGTCCAAAACTTACTACTTCCCGCAAAACACTCTTTATATGATTTACTTGGTTAAGTGGTTCCACTTGTACTTGGAGCCCAAAGGGGCCCTGCAAGAAGCTTAGACACCCAGCTAGACAGGCCATGTAGAGAAGCTCTGAGATCAAGAGTTGTATATTCCAGGATGCCACATGCAGAGGCAGGAGGGCCCCCAGCCCTACCTTCCAGCCATCTCCATCAAGGTTCCAGGAATATGAATGAAAACATATTGGACCCTCTGCCCCCCACCCAGAATAGATCAACCACCAGCTGCATACCACTGAGAGAGCCCAGTTAACACCATGTCAAACAGAAGAATCACTTTGCTGAGCCCTCCTCAAATATCTGACCCAAACAATCCTAGAATATGATAAAATTGTGTTCATCTAAGCCCCTGAGTGTTTGAGGAAACCTGTTACACAGCAATAGATAACCAGAACTCTTACTCCTTATTATGGAATGAATGGTTGCTCCCGAACCCCCACCAAATTCACATGTTGAAGACCTGACCCCCAATGTGATAGCATTTAGAAGTGGGACCTTTGAAGGTAATAACATTTAGAAGTCATGAGGGTGGAACCCTTGATAGAATTAGTGCCCTTATAAGATTAGTAAGAGAGGCCAGAGCACCTACATGCTCTCTCTCTCTCTCTCTCCCCACCCTGTGTGGACACAGGGAGAAGGCAGTCCTCTGCAAGCCAGGAAGAGAGTTTTCACTAGGAACCAAATCTGTTAGCATCCTGAACTTGAACTTCTCAGCCTTTAGAATTGTGAGGATTAAATGTCCTGCATACGCAGGTGTTTCTTATAGCATCCCAAGCTGACTAAGACACTCCTCATTATTACTCTCCATGGATATAACACAATTACAATTGAACTTGTAAAAGACATTTGCTTGAGCATGCATGAAAAAGAAAAGTCTGGTCCAATTGCCAATCCTTACTTCTACTGCTTTTATTTCTCCAAGTTTTATACATCATCTTTACAGTATAGTCTTCCTCTCAGCTTGACTTAAAAACTGTCTCTAGAGCTATTTGAAACTTCCAAACCTGCTGGTCTCCCATCAGCTCTGATGTTCTTGCCTGCTGGAAGCCTCTGGTGAGTGCTTCTCTGTCTACTGATGGAACTTAAACCTTACCAACCTAATTAATTCCTGCCCTCATCTGAACCAAGCCCAGGAGCTTCCCACCACCAAGGAGGAAGACTATCTTACCCTGAATATCTTCCTGTTTTTCCCCCAACTCAATAAGGATAAAATGGCATTTTCGCCACGCTTATTCCTATGTCTGCCTATTGGCCCAAACAAGATAACCAGTTCATGTACTTGCTCCTTCCTCCACTAAAATTTGGACATCCCAGTTACCTATGACTTACAGATTACAACCTGTCATTATCAGGCATCCTCATACCTCCCTAGGAGAGGACATCAGGTGTAGACAGAGTCAATTATGAGCAACCATTTTAGTTCTGCTCTCTGCCGAAGACTATGACAATTTCCACAAATCTGTCAAGTTAATACCTTGGGCCACAATTGAACCATTAGACAAAATATCCAATTTTCAAGCTGTTAAGATACTGCTATGCTCCTTGTAATTTGAGTACTCTAAGTCTTTTCCCATAAAGCCAAGTTACTTGTCCATACCTCCTCCCCAAATAGGCATCCAAGTAGTCTTGATTTTTATACCCCTGAGACATTAAAAACAAAAGTAGACTCATTAAGCAGACAAATTCATGACCAGTGACCTAAAGCAGCAGTACAATCCTTCTCTTCAGTGCAGGGCTGCCCTAAATGTAATGTACCACTCTTGATCCTATGTACAAGCATCTGTGAAGCAATTGTCCCCAAGAGCAAGAAGCAGCCTTCCAAAGGCAGGAGCAGCTGGTGGGACATAATGCTGTCTGGCTTCCTGGCATGAGCCCCAGAGTGAAACCTAAAATCATTGGGATTTTTTTTTCATTCCATTCCATGTCCT
The DNA here is from genome assembly GCF_011100685.1 of Canis lupus familiaris. NCBI lineage: Eukaryota > Metazoa > Chordata > Mammalia > Carnivora > Canidae > Canis > Canis lupus. The sequence goes on along the minus strand of NW_023330702.1, from coordinate 5,647 downwards.
CCTCAAAGGTACCTTTAGAAAAAGCAAACTGCTCTAACAGAAAAGGTCTTTTCCCATTATTAATAAAACTCATTGATAGGTTCACTAGTTCTTTCTGGCTACCAACATAGAAACCTCAGGGCTGTAATTCTATCCGGGGGAAGAAGGCATCAGGGTTCAGGATGCCCTTGCATTTATGACTTTCCAGGTCATCCTATCAAAAGTATAGCCAGTGGCCACACGACATAAACTGCCCAAACACAAGAGTGTTGGAGGAGATTGCCACAGAGATGTTGATTTCCAAAGTGAATTTGTTGTCTTAGGGTATGAGCCAGAATAGTCCTTAAGTGAGAAAACTCAATGATACTGATGTAGTCAATGATACTGATGTAGGTCCTTGAGTGAGAAAAGTCAATAATACTGATGATCCCTTAGAAATAGGGAAGTTAAAATCAAAAGCACTGAGTCCAATCTTCCTGCAGACTGTAAACCAACACCCACAACTTAGTCCCAGTATAATTCCTCCTCTGACTAGGCTGGTTGGAAGGACAGGGAAGGGAGTACTTCCTGCCTTCTCAGGCCCTGGGAGTGACTTCTCTCTAGCTGGATTTGGGAAATGGGGAAAGGCAGAAAGAGGGAAAAGCCAGGACAATGGACAGCCTAAACCATAGTTATAGAAAACAGAATTACAAGGGGCACCTGGCTGGCTCAGTCAGAAGAGCATGGGCCTCTTGACCTCAGGGTTGTGAATTCAAGCCCCATGTTGGGTATAGAGATTACTAAAATAATAATAGTAACAAAACAAAGTAAGAAAACTGAATTATGAAACCCAGTTCATCATTTCCAAACTTCATATTCCCAAAGAGAAGCTACTCAAACACCTGAGAAGCAGTGGAGAGAATATGTTACATTTAAGAAAAAAATACCTGGACTTAAGTCAAGTACTACCTTCTCCTTTTAGAATTGTTTCTTCAAAGACTTCTAAGCTTATAGTCCCAGCTTTCTCTTTCAGTAAAATGAGAGGGACACCTAATCTCAGGCACTAAAATGATATGAGTTCTTCAGAAGAATATGGTAGAAACTCGAGGGGATTTTTACTGACTGGTGTTCAATCTGCCTCTCCCTACATCAAAACTAATGGAAATTCTGAGCCCTTGCCATTAAAATAGCAAAAGACAGTCATCATTTACTGACTCAGTCTTCATCACTCTCAGAGCATATGGGGCATGAGACATCTTGTCAAACATATGGTGTTCCAAATGTAATAGTGCTAAATATTTAATATTCCCAATGGTTTACTGTAAATCAAGTTGTGAAGAGTTGTAGGCAAACCACCAACTCCCACACCAAAGGTAAGTTCCACTTCAGTTTTTCTAACTAACTTATTTTCTCTGTTGATTAGCTTTCTATCCAAATAATTCATCAGTTTTATTTTCCATTGAGAAAAAGTATGAGACCTGGTAAAACCACCAATGCTGGTCAATTGATCTCTGCTTAAAACTCCCGATCAGCATGTCTGTGTGCTTCTGGGCCCATTTTTCTAATTACTCAAGGCTCACACTTGTCTACCCAAAGATCATAATAATGGCCATCCTGCCTTTAAAAGAAGTTCTGAACATTTCTAGATTTTAGAGTTGCTAACCATGTTGTATTTCCTCATATGAATGCCTCACCTATGCCAAGCCAATGCACAATAATTATAAGAATCACAACAAAAATAGCATATACCATGTACTCAATATATACCATTTGTTAAACATTTGCATACTTTATCTTGAATTCCTATATCAACCCTACCGGTAGGTACTGTTATCTGTTTTAACCATCAGGACAGGGACTCGAAAAGGCTCAATAACTTGGTCAAGACCACACAGTTTATCCTTCAGGAGGGGTGGGATTTAAGGCACATCTTTCTGAGTACAAACAAAGTCCATGTGGTTTCATGTAGCAACTATTCTGCAACCCAAGTGGAAGCTATAGTCATACTGAATCCTCAGAATCAAAAGTCTCTAAAGGCTATGATGCGGGGGGAAAAATGACGATTCAAGCAGCCCTGTAAGCAATTTAATGGATACATCAGATAAGACAGTTTTGTTTTGAGTGCAGCCCACATTTTTTCCACTAATCTACTACCCAAATCTGGACACTAAACATTAAGCTAAACCAAGTCAAAATACTAAGAACAATGAATCACATCAACCTAAACACTTCTTTTTAACTTTAAAAAATAATTTTAGACATATGAAAAGGTACAAACATAAGCACCCTCTTCCCCTAATGTTAGCAAATACATAACCAGACTACAATTATCAAAATTAAAAAACTACTACTAACACAATGCTAGTAACTGAACTACAGACTTAATCTGGAGTTCACGAATTTTCCCTTGCCAGATTTTTCTCTGTTCCAGGATCCAGTCCAGAATCCCACATGGCCTTAGTTGATCTGTCTCTCTAATCTATGAGAGTTCCATAGTCTTTCATTACCTCAATACTTTTGAAGAATATAGGTAAGTTGCTTGGGAGAATATCTCTAGCTTCAGACTTTCCTATTTTTCCTCAAGATTTGAATGAAGTTATGCATTATTGGGGAGTATACCACAGGGATGATGTGCCCTCCTCAATGAAGGATAATCAGGGGATATGTGACATTGGAATGTCTTCTCACTGGTGATGTTAACCTTGATGGCTTGGTTAAAGTGGTGCCTACCAGGTTTCTCCACTATAAAGTTAGGCTTTCTCCTCTTTATAATTAAAAGATATCTGGAGGAGGGTGATGGGGAGAGGTACTTTGAGACTATACAGATATGTTGTTTCTCCTCAAACTTCTGCCCACTGATTTTAGCATTCATCAATGAATCTTGCACACAACTATCATTGTGATATTCCCTCAACCCTCCCACACTTATTAATTGGAATCATCTGTAAGGAAGAGCTATCTCTTCTCCCCCTTTTATTTATTTATTCAACTACTTATATCAGTATGACTCATGAGTATTTTACTTTATAGATTATAATCCAATAGTATTGTTATTTATTTTTGTCACTCTAATTTTCCAGTTTCAGCTACTGGCAGCTCATTCAGGTTAGCTCTGTGACTTTCTAGTGACCTTTTATTTTTGATCAGTTTCTTACTTTCTGGCACCACAACATGCTCCAGGCTTATCTTGTGATTTTCCTGCCTCTGCCCTAGAATCAGACATTTTTTTCAAGCAGCCTTTGTTCCTTTTATTAGAAAATGATATTTGGAAACCAAATCTAAGGGGTTGGCGTGCTCATTGCTACTGTGGTGTCATTGCTTCTAGGCCATCTCAGAAACCAGAACTTGGAACAGCATACATATGCGTACTAGCCCACATGCACACATGCACATCTATATTTCTGTATCTATGTATATATTTTTTTAAAAACCATGAGTTCATACCAACATCTGATTCCAATTCTAAAGATTTCTCTTAATAGTTATCCAGTATCTCCCTGATGACTCAAGAAATAAGAAAACAACTCTTGCATTTAAGTGGTTTCCAGATATATCTACTCTAAGAGTCAGCAAATTATGGCTAATTGCCTATTTATAAAATACTTTTATTGGAAAGAAGTTTCACTAGAACACAGTTATATCCATTAATTTTGGTTTTGTCTATGGCTGCTTCCACTAGAATAAAATAATTGAAAAATTATGACAGCAGTGGTATGCATCACAAAAATGAAACCATTTCTACATTTCTATCTGGTCCTTCACAGAAAAGGTCTAAAAATCCCTGGTCTAGGTTATGTTTCAGATTTCACTTGGGAGAGTAATTAGAAAGAGTGTGGGTCCAAATCCATCCTTCCACCATTAATGACTAGCCCTGTAGCCTTAGACAAGCCACTGACTCTCTGCACCTCAGTTTTTCCCCTTCCTTACAGTGTGGGGAAGACTAGAGACCATGACAGTAAAATTCCTGGCATATGACAGAATGCTCAACTAATAGTAGCTAGAATTACTTCCACGGGCTGCTTGTTTAGAGTTTAGGATGGAATTTTGCACAAAAAGAATCTATATTCAGTGGTTATAAAACTAATATAGTCCACAGAGTCTGTTTGCTCTGCAGGGGTTTGAACCATAATCCTAAACTAAATATTTACTCCATTACTTACTAGCTATAGAACCTTGGGCAAGTAACAATATCTTTGAATCTGTTTCTCTCTCCATAAAAGGATAATATCTTCATAAGCCACAAGAAACTACTGTCTATGAGTATCTTTATGCCATGATCCCCAATACCAGCCTGAAGACCAACGCTGGGATGGCTATGTCAAAAGTAGAATCAGCCACCTGGGTGGCTCAGTAGTTGGGCGCCTGCCTTCAGCTCAGGGTCATGATCCGGGATCTGGGATCGAGTCTCACAGCAGGCTCCTTGCAGGGAGCCTGCTTTTCCTTTGTCTGTATCTATGCTTCTCTCTCTCAGTCTGTGTCTCTCATGAATAAATGCATAAAATCTTAAAAAAAAAAAAAAGTAGAATCAGTATGTGCTAAAATACATGTTCTTGGTCCTAGCCCCAAGGATTCTGATACAGGAGGTCCAGAAAGGGTCCACACTCAGCATTATTAGTAAAACCCTAAGGGTGATTTTGTTGCGGAGCAGGTCTGGGAACCACTGTTAACAGTAGGAAATGCCACATGAATCCCCTCTGTGACCTCACGTCAGCCCTACATCCTCACTAGTATCCTGCTACTCCCTCTCATTTGGGTAAATGTTTGACCCATTAGAGAGTTCCTGCAAGTGCTATAGGAAAGCAAAATCTCTTTCTGAGCCACTGCATTGTATATGTTTATAGAAGATTAGGTCTTACTGGACTCTAAAAGCTAAGTATGATTCTCCACATTTCAGAACAAAATCTAATCTATTCCTTAAACAGCCTGTTCCTTTACAAAATACACTCTGTAAGCTTCTCCTCATTGTATTGGGTCAGTAAATATGAAACTAAGAGCCAAGTGGAAAGGGAAGAGAGGAGAGAAAGATGACCAGGAACACCCACAGGAGGACCAAATTAAAGAAGACAGAGTGGACCCGTCTCCGCCCCCCGCCCCCCGACTCCAGACCACCTATAGCTAGACCCTTTCACACACACTGACTTGCTTGGCAGTGGGGAAGGGTAAGCAGAGATCAAAGAAGGTATAGGGCCTCCTAATCCATATCTAGGAACCACAGAAGGGTTGCAGAAATGGGAAACCTCAGGTGGTGGGAGCTGGGATGGATATTCCTGGGACCTTTTTTTTAAAAAAAATTTTTATTTATTTATGATAGTCACACAGAGAGAGAGAGGCAGAGACACAGGCAGAGGGAGAAGCAGGCTCCATGCACCGGGAGCCCGACGTGGGACTCGATCCCGGATCTCCAGGATCGCGCCCTGGGCCAAAGGCAGGTGCCAAACCGCTGCGCCACCCAGGGATCCCTCCTGGGACCTTTTGGATGTAAGGGACATATATCCAACATATGTCACAAACATATATATGCTGGTACAGTACCCAACTCAAAAAGTAAGACTCCCCTGCTCACTCTAACAAAAATTAACTGATAGCAACAAGGGCAGGTATACCCAGGAACAAGGATATAATGAGGGCTGTTAAAATTACTGGGTTTCAAAGAGCAGCTTTGAAACTATCATGATTGCTCTGAAAGGAA